>NW_027467782.1:51083909-51367184 GCF_004210375.1 Tachypleus tridentatus
TTAGAATGATTAGTACTGGCAGTACCATAACAATAATATATTCCCTTACATGATTAGAATAACAATATACTTACTATACTTTGATAATTGACATGCCCGACATATTGTACAGAATATATTAACAATAATTTAAAGACAATAAACACAACACGTTTTGCAGGATATACTGACAATATTTTAATGATAATATAATTTCACGTACTGTTTGCCTTATGTGATGACAAACCGTTGTAATGGTATTAAAGGTTAATGACTGGTCATAGCTTTCGAAACATTGCAGCTTATACTTGTTAGAAAACACCGAACAACTTCCTGTTTAAACTGACATGTCACCCCTAGCAGGAATCACTCAAGGCTATGTAGGTTTAAAACAAGTTATTTTATGACAAACTCGTTCAAAGAACCCAGATGTGAAGTTAAGAAACGCTAATATAACGAAATGGTACGTTTTAGGATGAAAAACGACAACATTTGGTAAGGAAATGATAAAAATGATATTTCTGTGAGGAACATATTATATTGTGAAATATGATATACAATAGTATTTCTGGAGGAACATATTATGTTGGGAAAATGATATACAATAGTATTTCTGTGAGGAACATATTATCTTGGGAAATATGATATACAATAGTATTTCTGTGAGGAACATATTATGTTAAAATATGATATACAATAGTATTTCTGTGAGGAACATATTATGTTGGGAAATATGATATACAATAGTATTTCTGTGAGGAACATATTATGTTGTGAAATATGATAATACAATAGTATTTCTGTGAGGATCATATTATGTTGTGAAATATGATATGCAATGGAGTATTTCTGTGAGGAACATATTATGTTGGGAAATATGATATACAATAGTATTTCTGTGAGGAACATATTATGTTGGGAAATATGATATACAATAGTATTTCTGTGAGGAACATATTATGTTGTGAAATATGATATACAATGAAGTATTTCTGTGAGGAATCATATTATGTTGGTGAAATATGATATATACAATAGTATTTCTGTGAGGAACATATTATGTTGTGAAATATGAAATACAATAGTATTTCTGTGAGGATCATATTATTATGTTTATGAAATATGATATCTAATAGTATTTCTGTGAGGAACATATTATGTTGTGAAATATGATATACAATAGTATTTCTGTGAGGATCATATTATGTTGTGAAATATGATATACAATAGTATTTCCAGCAGTGGGAACATATTATCTTGTGAAATATGATATACAATAGTATTTCTGTGAGGAACATATTATGTTGTGAAATATGATATACAATAGTATTTCCTGAAAGAACATATTATGTTGCTTGAAATATGAAGTATACAATATAGTATTTCTGTGAGGAATCATATTATGTTGTGAAATATGATATACAATAGTATTTCTGTGAGGAACATATTATGTTGGGAAATATGATATGCAAATAGTATTTCTGTGAGGAATCATATTATGTTGTGAAATATGATATACAATAGTATTTCTGTGAGGATCATATTATGTTGTGATATGATATACAATAGTATTTCTGTGAAAACATATTATGTTGGGAAATATGAAATACAATAGTATTTCTGCTTGAGGAACATATTATGTTGTGAGATATGATATACAATAGTATTTCTGTGAGGATCATATTATGTTGTGAAATATGATATACAATAGTATTTCTGTGAGGAACATATTATGTTGTGAAATATGATATACAATAGTATTTCTGTGAGGAACATATTATGTTGGGAAATATGATATAATAGTATTTATGTAAGGAATATATTCTGTTGGAAATATGAAATACAATATTATCTGTGAAGAACATATTATGTTGAAATATGATATACAATATAGTATTTCTGTGAGGATCATATTATGTTGTGAAATATGATATACAATAGTATTTCTGTGAGGAACATATTATGTTGTGAAATATATTTCTGTGAGGATCATATTAATACAATAATAGTATTTCTGTGAGGAACATATTATGTTGTGAAATATGATATACAATAGTATTTCTGTGAGCATATTATGGAACATATGATATATAATAGTATTTCTGTGAGGAAGATATATGAAATATGCAATACAATAGTATTTCTGTAGAGGATCATTGTTATGTTGTGAAATATGATAATGCAATGTATTTCTGTGAGGAACATATTATGTTGTGAAATATGATATACAATAGTATTTCTGTGAGGAACATATTATGTTGTAAATATGATATACAATAGTATTTCTGTGGGAACATATTATCTTGGGAAATATGATATACAATAGTATTTCTGTGAGGAACATATTTATTGTGAAATATGAATACAATAGTATTTCTGTGAGGAACATATTATGTTGTGAAATATGATATACAATAGTATTTCTGTGAGGAACATATTATGTTGGGAAATGATATGCAATAGTATTTCTGTGAGGATCATATTATGGTGAAATACAATAGTGATTCTTTAATATATATGTAATCTGTGAGGAACATATTATGTTTGTGAAATATGATATACAATATAATGTGAGGAACATATTATGTTGAAATATGATATACAATAGTATTTTGAGGATCATATTATGTTGTGAAATATGTTGTGTGAGGAATATGTTGTGATATGTATATTTCTGTGAGGAACATATTATGTTGTGAAATATGATATACAATAGTATAAATATGAGGAACATCTAGTATTTCTGGAGGAACATATTATATTGTGAAATATGAAATACAATAGTATTTCTGTGAGGAACATATTATGTTGTGAAATATGATATACAATAGTATTTCTGTGAGGAACATATTATGTTGTGAAATATGATATACAATAGTATTTCTGTGAGGATCATATTATCTTGGGAAATATGATATACAATAGTATTTCTGTGAGGAACATATTATGTTGTGAAATATGATATAATAATAGTATTTCTGTGAGGAACATATTATGTTGTGAAATATGATATACAATAGTATTTCTGTGAGGATCATATTATGTTGTGAAATATGATATACAATAGTAGTATTTCTGTGAGGAACATATTATGTTGTGAAATATGATATACAATAGTATTTCTGTGAGGAACATATTATGTTGTGAAATATGATATACAATAGTATTTCTGTGAGGAACATATTATCTTGGGAAATATGATATACAATAGTATTTCTGTGAGGGATCATATTATGTGGTAAAATATGAAATACAATAGTATTTCTGTGAGGAACATATTATGTTGTAGAAATATGACATACAATAGTATTTCTGTGAGGAACATATATTATGTTGTGAAATATGATATACAATAGTATTTCTGTGAGGATCATATTATGTTGTGATATGATGAAATACAATAGTATTTCTGTGAGGAACATATTATGTTGTGAAATATGATATACAATAGTATTTCTGTGAGGAACATATTATCTTGGGAATATGATATACAATAGTATTTCTGTGAGGAACATATTATGTTGTGAAATATGAAATACAATAGTATTTCTGTGAGGATCATATTATGTTGTGAAATATGATATACAATAGTATTTCTGTGAGGAACATATTATGTTGAAATGTGAAATATGATATACAATAGTATTTCTGTGAGGAACATATTATGTTGTAGGAATATGAAATACAATAGTATTTCTGTGAGGAACATATTATGTTGTGAAATATGATATACAATAGTATTTCTGTGAGGAACATATTATCTTGGGAAATATTATATACAATAGTATTTCTGTGAGGATCATATTATGTTGTGAAATATGATATACAATAGTATTTCTGTGAGGAACATATTATGTTAGAAATATGAAATACAATAGTATTTCTGTGAGGATCATATTATGTTGTGAAATATGATATACAATAGTATTTCTGTGAGGAACATATTATGTTGTGAAATATGATATACAATAGTATTTCTGTGAGGATCATATATATGTTGTGAAATATGAAATACAATAGTATTTCTGTGAGGAACACATTATGCTGGGAAAAAATCGAATTGTGAGAAATAATGAAATACAACAGATTTACAGTGTTGTCGTTTAATGTTATCAAGTGATGGAGAAAATACCAATTGTTATGGATTACAAAACACGTGTTGTTTAATGTTACCATATGAATGACAAAATACCAGTTCATGGATTACAAAACACGTGTTGTTTAATGTTTCCAAGTGAATGACAAAATACCACTTCATGGATTACAAAACGCGTGTTGTTTAATGTTACCAAGTGAATGACAAAATACCAGTTCATGGAGTACTAAACACAAGAAGATAGTGTTGGTTACTTTTAGATGAACACAGTCCATCTTGTAGCAGACGGAGTGGCTAGTTCAACTGGTTATTAATTTCTTGTAGAATTGTTGTCCATACCTTTGGCTTGAGAGTTGGAAGTGACATGGAGCCTGTATTTTGAAAGACATAAAGCAGTTTTATTGTATCTAGAATTCAAATGTTTGTGATAAAACGTTTGGTTCGATCTTTAATAAATTTAGGTTTTAATTAGAAATGTGAACTTAGTTATATAAATATTATCAAAATCATTTGTTATTTATTATTATTATATCATTTGTTATTTAATATTATTTATATCATTTGTTTATTTATTATTATATATCATTTGTTATTTATTTATTATATCATTTGTTGTTTAATATTATTATATCATTTGTTGTTTAATATTATTATATCATTTGTTGTTTAATATTATTATATCATTTGTTATTTATTATTATATCATTTGTTTTTAATATTATTATATCATTTGGTATTTAATATTATTATATCATTTGTTATTTATTATTATTATATCATTTGTTATTTAATATTATTATATCATTTGTTGTTTAATATTATTATATCATTTGTTATTTATTATTATTATCATTTGTTATTTAATATTATTATCTAAGATAAACAAGGTTCTATATAATTTGTATGGTAAGCCTTAAAAGTCACGACCATATGCATGTTTCTTCATTATTAAGGACAAAAGTGCATAATGGGCTATCTGTGCTCTGCCCACTATAGGTATGGAAACACAGTTTCTTGAGTTGCAAATCCGCAGAAATCAGGTCTGCATGAAGATATCTCGTTGATAAATCTCTGTAGTTTGATAACATTTGATTTGTTTAAGTATAAAACAACAAATAAAACACATGCTTGTTTAATGATTTAGCGATTCGTGCAGAGATCACAGATAAGACATCTACATACCAAACATACAAAGTTAATAACTGTTTATTGAAATATTGCATCATTACTCAGAGTGTTTTTTGACTGATATAAACCTTGTTCGAGTTTGATATAAATGTTTTTTTTCTTAGCCGTGATGGACAATCTCCTTGTAGTTTGACGCTCATAGATATGAATGTCCTGTGTTAATGTGTTTTTCCGTTACTATCTGTTTAGGCTTCAATGGTGTTACAAGTTATGAAGGTGTGTTTGTCGTACTTGACTTGAACGGTGTTACAAGTTATGAAGGTGTGTTGGTTTATTGTTTTTAATTTCGAGCAAAGTTACTCGTGGTCTATCAGCGCTAGTTGTCCCTAATTTAACAGAGAGATACAGTATTCAACACTTACTCGTGGTCTATCAGCGCTAGTTGTCCCTAATTTAACAGAGAGATACAGTATTCAACACTTACTCGTGGTCTATCAGCGCTAGTTGTCCCTAATTTAACAGAGAGATACAGTATTCAACACCACCCACTGCCAACTACTTTTACTTTAAACCAACAAATAGTGTAATTGCTCGTCACGGTTGAAAGAACGAGCGTGTTGGGATTCGAACCCGCGACACAGAGTCGAGTGTTCTTAACCACTGAGACATGATGGAGCACATGAAACAGAATTGTTTGTAGTTTAGATTATAGACGGCGATATATTCAACGATGAGACGAGTAACCAGGTAGACTGAACATGGTACAGTCCGTAGTTGTTGTTGTTCAGTTGATTCGCTGATATAAACAGCGCCTTAAACTATACTATGCTGCCGGTTTAATAGTTCCAGTATTAGGAGAAAGGCCTCACCCGCACTGGATATAACACATACAGTGAGGTTTACATATTATTATACGTTCGACTTTACTTTTACTCAATTTTTGATAGTAACTATCGTATAGCCAGTCAAAGATGACAGGATAAGTACCATAACCTCCGACCCAACAGTATGCTCTAACTTCATATTTCATAGCTAACTGAAATTTTGTGAAATCCAGCCTGATCAACAAAAGTGTGACGTAATATTGTTGTTAGTTTATGTACTGAAAGTTTAGAATGAAATACATAGACAACAAAACTGGAACAGTATTTGTTGTTTTGTTTATTTAACGTGTCCATCGATTAAAAGAGATTTTTTTTTTTTATTTATAACATTGGTTATAACATAACTTTGGTTACAACATAACTTAATCCAGAAACGACTTAACTTTAAAATTGAATCGATATTTTTACCTTCATGTTAAATTGTTTACACTTGGTTCAAAGCTAGGTCATCACACACTTCGTCTTTATTTTATACCAACACTCGCAACACTTTCAACTTGTATAGGTTAGATATTCAAAAGACAACTCCTATTAGATGAATCTTTACGTTTCTTTGTACACGTGACACGTATTGATCTCCAACCATAAAAGACATAAATTACTAGTTCTCACAGTTTTGGTTTTGTTGCTCGACGTATCAGTTTCAGTCTAGAGCACAATTTTCTCTCGAGATTTCTTTACTTCGTATATTGTCAAAATCATTCAAATTCATCTCACTAGGCAATATTTCATGTCTTCTTTTGGCTTCATTAACGTCAGTTCCTGAAATAATCTGTTCACTTTTCTGACATTGCTAGGAGGACTTTCTTTTTATTTGTTCTGACTCATGGGCTTCACATATTCTCGTTGCGTGTTCGAAAACATTCGCTCTCTCAGCTGTAACAATGTTATGATGTGCCGGTCTATCCTTTTTTAATTTGCGAAAAGTAGCTCGTGATTTGAAGATGACAAGTTGTTTTCCCTGTACTCTATCACTTCAAAATTAGGAACGGTTAGCACATAACAGGAAGTTAAGAAACGATATCTTACTGTGTTCTGATTTGTCATGAGTACTTTTATGTTTCTTTTAGTCCTACAACAGTTTCTTTTAACAAATTCTTATAACAAATTTTTTATAACAGGTTCTTCTAACAGATTATTGTTACATATTCTTATAACAGATTCTTATAACAAATTTTTATAACAGGTTCTTCTATTAGATTCTTGTTACATATTCTTATAACAAATTTTTATAACAGGTTCTTCTGACAGATTATTGTTACATATTCTTATAACAGATTCTTATAACAAATTTTTATAACAGGTTCTTCTGACAGATTATTGTTACATATTCTTATAACAGATTCTTATAACAAATTTTATAACAGGTTCTTCTAACAGATTATTGTTACATATTCTTATAACAGATTCTTGTTACATATTCTTATAACAGACTCTTATAACAAATTTTTATAACAGGTTCTTCTAACAGATTCTTGCTACATATTCTTATAACAGATTCTTGTTACATATTCTTATAACAAATTTTTATAACAGGTTTTTCTAATAGATTCTTGTTACATATTCATATAACAGGTTCTTGTTACATATTCTTATAACAAATTTTTATAACAGGTTCTTCTAACAGATTCTTGCTACATATTCTTATAACAGATTCTTGTTACATATTCTTATAACAAATTTTTATAACAGGTTTTCTAATAGATTCTTGTTACATATTCATATAACAGGTTCTTGTTACATATTCTTATAACAAATTTTTGTAACAGGTTCTTCTAACAGATTCTTGCTACATATTCTTATAACAGATTCTTGTTACATATTCTTATACCAGATTCTTGTTATATATTTTTATAACAGATTCTTATAACAAATTTTTATAACAGGTTCTTCTAACAGATTCTTGCTACATATTCTTTAACAGATTATTGTTACATATTCTTATAAAAGATTCTTGTTACATATTCTTATAACAAATTTTTATAACAGGTTCTTCAAATAGATTCTTGTTACATATTCGTATAACAGGTTCTTGTTACATATTCTTATAAGAGATTCTTATAACAAATTTTGTAACAGGTTCTTCTAATAGATTCTTGTTGCATATTCTTATAACAGGTTCTTCTAATAGGTTCTTGTTACATATTCTTATAACAGATTCTTATAACAAATTTTTATAACAGGTTCTTCTGACAGATTATTGTTACATATTCTTATAACAGATTCTTATAACAAATTTTTATAACAGGTTCTTCTAACAGATTATTGTTACATATTCTTATAACAGATTCTTGTTACATATTCTTATAACAGACTCTTATAACAAATTTTTATAACAGGTTCTTCTAACAGATTCTTGCTACATATTCTTATAACAGATTCTTGTTACATATTCTTATAACAAATTTTTATAACAGGTTTTTCTAATAGATTCTTGTTACATATTCATATAACAGGTTCTTGTTACATATTCTTATAACAAATTTTATAACAGGTTCTTCTAACAGATTCTTGCTACATATTCTTATAACAGATTCTTGTTACATATTCTTATAACAAATTTTTATAACAGGTTTTTCTAATAGATTCTTGTTACATATTCATATAACAGGTTCTTGTTACATATTCTTATAACAAATTTTTTGTAACAGGTTCTTCTAACAGATTCTTGCTACATATTCTTATAACAGATTCTTGTTACATATTCTTATACCAGATTCTTGTTATATATTTTTATAACAGATTCTTATAACAAATTTTTATAACAGGTTCTTCTAACAGATTCTTGCTACATATTCTTTTAACAGATTATTGTTACATATTCTTATAAAAGATTCTTGTTACATATTCTTATAACAAATTTTTATAACAGGTTCTTCTAATAGATTCTTGTTACATATTCGTATAACAGGTTCTTGTTACATATTCTTATAAGAGATTCTTATAACAAATTTTTGTAACAGGTTCTTCTAATAGATTCTTGTTGCATATTCTTATAACAGGTTCTTCTAATAGGTTCTTGTTACATATTCTTATAACAGATTCTTATAACAAATTTTTTATAACAGGTTCTTCTGACAGATTATTGTTACATATTCTTATAACAGATTCTTATAACAAATTTTTATAACAGGTTCTTCTAACAGATTATTGTTACATATTCTTATAACAGATTCTTGTTACATATTCTTATAACAGACTCTTATAACAAATTTTTATAACAGGTTCTTCTAACAGATTCTTGCTACATATTCTTATAACAGATTCTTGTTACATATTCTTATAACAAATTTTTATAACAGGTTTTTCTAATAGATTCTTGTTACATATTCATATAACAGGTTCTTGTTACATATTCTTATAACAAATTTTTATAACAGGTTCTTCTAACAGATTCTTGCTACATATTCTTATAACAGATTCTTGTTGCATATTCTTATAACAAATTTTTATAACAGGTTCTTCTAACAGATTCTTGCTACATATTCTTATAACAGATTCTTGTTACATATTCTTATAACAAATTTTTATAACAGGTTTTTCTAATAGATTCTTGTTACATATTCTTATAACATATTCTTATAACAAATTTTTATAACAGGTTCTTCTAATAGATTCTTGTTACATATTCTTATAACAGATTCTTATAACAAATTTTTATATCAGGTTCTTCTAATAGATTCTTGTTACATATTCTTATGACAGGTTCTTCTAATAGAATCTTGTTAATACAGTTAATATCTTATATACACAAAACTAATACCGTTAATATCTTATATAGACAAAACTAATACCGTTTGTACTTTATATACACAAAACTAATACCGTTAATATCTTATATAGACAAAACTAATACCGTTTGTACTTTATATACACAAAACTAATACCGTTAATATCTTATATAAACAAAACTAATACCGTTAATATCTTACATACACAAAACTAATACCGTTAATATCTTATATACACAAAACTAATACCGTTAATATCTTATATACACAAAACTAATACCGTTAATATCTTATATACACAAAACTAATACCGTTAATATCTTATATAGACAAAACTAATACCGTTAATATCTTATATACACAAAATTAATACCGTTAATATCTTATATAGACAAAACTAATACCGTTATATCTTATATACACAAAACTAATACCGTTAATATCTTATATACACAAAACTAATACCGTTAATATCTTATATAGGCAAAACTAATACCGTTAATATCTTATATAGACAAAACTAATACCGTTATATCTTATATACACAAAACTAATACCGTTAATATCTTATATACACAAAACTAATACCGTTAATATCTTATATACACAAAACTAATACCGTTAATATCTTATATACACAAAACTAATACCGTTAATATCTTATATACACAAAACTAGTACCGTTAATATCTTATATACACAAAACTAATACCGTTAATATCTTATATACACAAAACAAGTACCGTTAATATCTTATATAAACAAAACTAATACCGTTAATATCTTACATACACAAAACTAATACCGTTAATATCTTATATACACAAAACTAATACCGTTAATATCTTATATACACAAAACTAATACAGTTAATATCTTATATACACAAAACTAATACCGTTAATATCTTATATAGACAAAACTAATACCGTTTGTACTTTATATACACAAAACTAATACCGTTAATATCTTACATACACAAAACTAATACCGTTAATATCTTATATACACAAAACTAATATCGTTCGTACTTTATATACACAAAACTAATACCATTAATATCTTATATACACAAAACTAATACCGTTAATATCTTATATACACAAAACTAATACCGTTAATATCTTATGTACACAAAACTAATGCCGTTATATCTTATATACACAAAACTAATACCGTTAATATCTTATATACACAAAACTAATACCGTTAATATCTTATATACACAAAACTAATACCGTTAATATCTTATATACACAAAACTAATACAGTTAATATCTTATATACACAAAACTAGTACCGTTAATATCTTATATAAACAAAAATAATACCGTTAATATCTTATATAAACAAAACTATTACCGTTAATATCTTATATACACAAAACTAATACCGTTGATATCTTATATACACAAAACTAATATTGTTAATATCTTATATACACAAAACTAGTACCGTTAATATCTTATATAGACAAAACTAATACCGTTAATATCTTATATACACAAAACTAATACCGTTAATATCTTATATAGACAAAACTAATACCGTTATATCTTATATACACAAAACTAATACCGTTAATATCTTATATACACAAAACTAATACCGTTAATATCTTATATAGACAAAACTAATACCGTTATATCTTATATACACAAAACTAATACCGTTAATATCTTATATACACAAAACTAATACCGTTAATATCTTATATACACAAAACTAATACCGTTAATATCTTATATAAACAAAACTAATACAGTTAATATCTTATATACACAAAACTAATATCGTTCGTTCTTTATATACACAAAACTAATACCGTTATATCTTACATACACAAAACTAATACAGTTAATATCTTATATACACAAAACTAATACCGTTAATATCTTATATACACAAAACTAATACCGTTAATATCTTATATACACAAAACTAATACCGTTAATATCTTATATACACAAAAACTAATACCGTTAATATCTTATATAAACAAAAATAATACCGTTAATATCTTACATACACAAAACTATTACCGTTAATATCTTATATACACAAAACTAATACCGTTGATATCTTATATACACAAAACTAATATTGTTAATATCTTATATACACAAAACTAGTACCGTTAATATCTTATATAGACAAAACTAATACCGTTAATATCTTATATAGACAAAACTAATACCGTTATATCTTATATACACAAAACTAATACCGTTAATATCTTATATACACAAAACTAATACCGTTAATATCTTATATAGACAAAACTAATACCGTTATATCTTATATACACAAAACTAATACCGTTAATATCTTATATACACAAAACTAATACCGTTAATATCTTATATACACAAACTAATACCGTTAATATCTTATATACACAAAACTAATACCGTTAATATCTTATATAAACAAAACTAATACAGTTAATATCTTATATACACAAAACTAATATCGTTCGTTCTTTATATACAAAAAACTAATACAGTTAATATCTTATGTACACAAAACTAATACCGTTATATCTTACATACACAAAAACTAATACAGTTAATATCTTATATACACAAAACTAATACCGTTAATATCTTATATACACAAAACTAATATCGTTAATATCTTATATACACAAAACTAATACCGTTAATATCTTATATACACAAAACTAATACCGTTAATATCTTATATACACAAAACTAATACAGTTAATATCTTATATACACAAAACTAGTACCGTTAATATCTTATATAAACAAAAATAATACCGTTAATATCTTACATACACAAAACTATTACCGTTAATATCTTATATACACAAAACTAACACCGTTGATATCTTATATACACAAAACTAATATCGTTCGTACTTTATATACACAAAACTAATACAGTTAATATCTTATGTACACAAAACTAATACGGTTATATCTTACATACACAAAACTAATACAGTTAATATCTTATATACACAAAACTAATACCGTTAATATCTTATATAGACAAAACTAATACCGTTTGTACTTTATATACACAAAACTAATACCGTTAATATCTTATATAAACAAAACTAATACCGTTAATATCTTACATACACAAAACTAATACCGTTAATATCTTATATACACAAAACTAATACCGTTAATATCTTATATACACAAAACTAATATTATTAATATCTTATATACACAAAACTAATATCGTTCGTACTTCATATACACAAAACTAATACAGTTAATATCTTATGTACACAAAACTAATACCGTTATATCTTACATACACAAAACTAATACTGTTAATATCTTATATACACAAAACTAATATCGTTCGTACTTTATATACACAAAACTAATACCGTTAATATCTTATATACACAAAACTAATATCGTTAATATCTTATATACACAAAACTAATGCCGTTAATATCTTTTATACACAAAACTAATATCGTTAATATTTTATATAAACAAAACCGTTACTGTTAGTACCTAATATAAACAAAACCGTTGTTGTTGGTACCTAATATAAAATAAAACGGTTATTGTTAGTACCTAATATAAACAAAACCATTACTGTTAGTACCTTATATAAACAAAACCGTTACTGTTAGTACCTAATATAAACAAAACCGTTATTGTTAGTACCTTATATAAACACAATCGTTACTGTTAGTACCTAATATAAACAAAACCGTTATTGTTAGTACATAATATAAACAAAACCGTTATTGTTAGTACCTTATATAAACAAAACCATTATTGTTAGTACCTAATATAAACAAAACCGTTATTGTTAGTACCTTATATAAACAAAACCGTTACTGTTAGTACCTAATATAAACAAAACCGTTGTTGTTGGTACCTAATATAAACAAAACCGTTATTGTTAGTACCTTATATAAACAAAACCGTTATTGTTAGTACATAATATAAACAAAACCGTTATTGTTAGTACCTTATATAAACAAAACCATTATTGTTAGTACCTAATATAAACAAAACCGTTATTGTTAGTACCTTATATAAACAAAACCGTTACTGTTAGTACCTAATATAAACAAAACCGTTGTTGTTGGTACCTACTATAAACAAAACCGTTATTGTTAGTACCTTATATAAACAAAACCGTTACTGTTAGTACCTAATATAAACAAAACCGTTGTTGTTGGTACCTAATATAAACAAAACCGTTATTGTTAGTACCTTATATAAAACAAAACCGTTATTGTTAGTACATAATATAAACAAAACCGTTATTGTTAGTACCTTATATAAACAAAACCATTATTGTTAGTACCTAATATAAACAAAACCGTTATTGTTAGTACCTTATATAAACAAAACCGTTACTGTTAGTACCTAATATAAACAAAACCGTTGTTGTTGGTACCTACTATAAACAAAACCGTTATTGTTAGTACCTTATATAAACAAAACCGTTATTGTTAGTACATAATATAAACAAAACCGTTATTGTTAGTACCTTATATAAACAAAACCATTATTGTTAGTACCTAATATAAACAAAACCGTTATTGTTAGTACCTTATATAAACAAAACCGTTATTGTTAGTACCTTATATAAACAAAACTGTTACTACCTACTATAAACAAAACCATTATTGTTAGTACCTAATATAAACAAAACCGTTATTGTTAGTACCTTATATAAACAAAACCGTTATTGTTAGTACCTTATATAAACAAAACCGTTATTGTTAGTACCTTATATAAACAAAACCAATCCATTATAACACTTCATTTTTAAAGTGTTTATTTTACGAACAACCAGGTAACATCTTCTAGAAACATGGTACACCAAACACAGAAAACCCTTTTAAAGTTTCTTACAGACAATCAGAACACTTTTTTGTACAAACGCAGGAGACTTTTCTAAAGATTCTATTTTACAAAAACAAAGATTTTAGAAAGTTAAATTGTATGGAAGCTTCACTCATTAACGAAAAGAATCCAAACACTAACAGACACAATTGGTGGAACGTATAACTGAACTGCCAATCACTAGTACACCTGGCATTATTACCTTCAGTTTAACACTTGTTGTAGTTATCATTATTTTTATATCTCATAAAATAATTAAATATATAATATTATAGTACATGTATATACTTAGTATTACAACTATATTATGACAGTAAAATAATGAGATAATATTTATATATTATCACACGGCAGACTCAAGAACTAGAATATCACAAGTAGTTCTATAATCTACCAAATATTATTATATCAAACAGGTGTGTGTACTAATTCTGACAATGGTGGTTAAAATATTAAAATGTTGTATATATATCTGTTGTATATATATAAGTTTTTTAAAACTTTTTATTAACATTTTAAAGTAGGGGCTTGAATGAACTATTATTTTTAATGTCAAGATGACATTTAGAAACCTTCAATTTGTGTTGTTTTTTTTTATCTTTCACAAACCAATCGCCCGTACACAGTCCTAGTGGCTAGGAGGCAAGGTTTACAATACGGATAGCCCAACTGTGTTGCTCGGGGCTAAACAAAGAAACAGAATAAGCTTCATTAGAACACACACGAGAATATCCCAACCTTTCATTCAATGACTAATACGATTTACTACATACACATACCTGGTTCACCAAGTGTGTAATATATACATATAGGTAGTTCACCAAGTGTGTAATATATACATATAGGTAGTTCACCAAGTGTGTAATATATACATATAGGTAGTTCACCAAGTGTGTAATATATACATATAGGTAGTTCACCAAGTGTAATATATACATATAGGTAGTTCACCAAGTGTGTAATATATACATATAGGTAGTTCACCAAGTGTGTAATATATACATATAGGTAGTTCACCAAGTGTGTAATATATACATATAGGTAGTTCACCAAGTGTGTAATATATACATATAGGTAGTTCACCAAGTGTGCAATGTATATATATAGGTAGTTCACCAAGTGTGTAATGTATACACATACCTGGTTCACCAAGTGTGTAATGTATACACATATCTGGTTCACCAAGTGTGCAATGTATATATATAGGTAGTTCACCAAGTGTGTAATGTATACACATATCTGGTTCACCAAGTGTGCAATGTATATATATAGGTAGTTCACCAAGTGTGTAATGTATACACATATCTGGTTCACCAAGTGTGCAATGTATATATATAGGTAGTTCACCAAGTGTGTAATGTATACACATACCTGGTTCACCAAGTGTGTAATGTATACATATAGGTAGTTCACCAAGTGTGCAATGTATATATAGGGTAGTTCACCAAGTGTGTAATATATACATATAGGTAGTTCACCAAGTGTGTAATATATACATATAGGTAGTTCACCAAGTGTGCAATGTATATATATAGGTAGTTCACCAAGTGTGTAATGTATACACATACCTGGTTCACCAAGTGTGTAATGTATACACATATCTGGTTCACCAAGTGTGCAATGTATATATATAGGTAGTTCACCAAGTGTGCAATGTATAAACATATCTGATACACCAAGTGTGCAATGTATACACATATCTGGTTCACCAAGTGTGTAATGTATACACATATCTGGTTCACCAAGTGTGCAATGTATATATATAGGTAGTTCACCAAGTGCAATGTATATATATAGGTAGTTCACCAAGTGTGTAATGTATACACATATCTGGTTCACCAAGTGTGCAATGTATATATATAGGTAGTTCACCAAGTGTGTAATGTATACACATACCTGGTTCACCAAGTGTGCAATGTATACATATAGGTAGTTCACCAAGTGTGTAATGTATACACATATCTGGTTCACCAAGTGTGCAATGTATATATATAGGTAGTTCACCAAGTGTGTAATGTATACACATATCTGGTTCACCAAGTGTGTAATGTATACATATAGGTAGTTCACCAAGTGTAAATGTATACACATATCTGGTTCACCAAGTGTGTAATGTATACATATAGGTAGTTCACCAAGTGTGTAATGTATAAACATATCTGGTACACCAAGTGTGCAATGTATACACATATCTGGTTCACCAAGTGTGTAATGTATACATATAGGTAGTTCACCAAGTGTGTAATGTATACACATATCTGGTTCACCAAGTGTGTAATGTATACATATAGGTAGTTCACCAAGTGTGCAATGTATAAACATATCTGGTACACCAAGTGTGCAATGTATACACATATCTGGTTCACCAAGTGTGTAATGTATACATATAGGTAGTTCACCAAGTGTGTAATGTATACATATAGGTGGTTCACCAAGTGTGTAATGTATACATATAGGTGGTTCACCAAGTGTGCAATGTATACACATAGGTAGTTCACCAAGTGTGCAATGTATAAACATATCTGGTTCACCAAGTGTGTAATGTGTACATATAGGTAGTTCACCAAGTGTGCAATGTATATACATATCTGGTTCAATAAGTGTCTAGTGCATACATATATATATATATAGGTGGTGAATCAATGTTCTTAAATTATGTATATCCTAAAGAAACTGTAGACCAAAATTTGTTTTATTTGCCATTGTAAATTTGTGTGTGTGGTTGAATGAATATAAGACTAGAAACCTAAACAAAGGCTAACCCTAACTTGTCCTAACTGTACTTTGTAAATTACTTATTATCACTGTTGAAAGATTAACATTTTGTTTAGTTATATTTACTTCCATGGTAATGTGCTTCCATCTTCCATCGAAGGTTTGTTCTTATATCAAACCATGACACACACATTTATGAACAAACTTCTGTTAACAAAGCACTAAAACACGTGCTCAAATGACATAGTTCAGGCACGCTCTTAACATGTCACGTAAGAAACTTTCTTATGTCCAATGAAGTTCTAGACCTCTGGAGTAATTACTGATTCATAAAATGAGTTTAGCGATTCTAAGTACGTTCGTACAATTACATAACACTTTTTCCATGCGAACTAGAATATGTTATTCATATGATCGAATATTAGGGTTAAGTTTTGTGCTACGTAGCAGCACTCTTTTGGTCTTCTTAGTTTGTACTTTGTTATTAGTAATGGAATCCGCACATATTTATTAGTAATGGAGTTTACACGTATTTGTTTGTTAATTAAGTCCATTAATTAGGTTTAATTGAGTAACTTATTACGAATTTCTCAACACGTTTCTGGTAGCTTTTAGTTATGTGTGTGAGTATTATGTTTCACATATTTATTTCTCTATCTTATAATTATCGTTACAGCAGTAACATGATTACCACCTAGCAAATCATCTTTACCGTAGTTGAGAAAATTATTTGTACGTCTTGACTGAAAAACTTGCGAAATAAATGACCTCAATGCCATCGTGGCGGGTCGAGGTCACGTGTGACGATGGCCAGGTGTTAAATGACGGACATATATCGGATAAAACGGACACGAACCTGTCCTTCTCACAGGTGGAAGAGTGGTTGGATGACCATCAAGAAAATGCAGTGGACTATTTCCTTCGAAAAATGGATATTACGTTTATAAACCGTTGGCTAATGATCCACGGATTTTTGTCTATCCGGGAATACGTCAGTTCTCGGCGAAATTCGGAGACATTGGCCAATAGTGACGAGCCGTCCCCCGTCGAAAGAGCTTCAGGCTACTTCAGCGACGGGCCAGACACAACCTCCAACAGGCGGACAAATTCAAAAAATATTTACGTCAAAATTTGCTCGATCAAAGAAGATTGGCAAACAATATAAGTGCGAGAAGATAAGTCAGAGCGCCGACAGTCCCACCCACGTCCGGAGAAGCAGTTTACGGGACTTACGGAGGTTTCTCTCTCTACCTTCCCGATCTATTTACATGTTGAATCTCCTCACTGAATCCAAGGTTCGAATACCGCGATTACCCTCAAAAGGTTTGGACTCGAAACGCGAGCTTCGATTTTTAAACGAAAGACAGTTCTTTCTGGAGAGTGTTCAGGAGATAGCCCATGACCTAAATGTCACGAGCTTAACCCACAAAATTACCACCAATTTGGCTGTATTTGTGGACTCAGACTGTGCTTCACTGTTCCTCGTCGAAGGGACAAAGGACAGGCGACTGCTCGTCTCCAGGAGGGACAGCGGGATAGGCAGTCTTATGATTAACTCAGGAAAAACAACCAAATCAAAGTTCCTTTGGGAGCAGGGATTACGGGTCACGTGGCCACTACTGGCGAATCAGTGAACTTAATCGATGCTTATGAGGTACTGTAATAAACTAAGTAATGCATATATAATACCTGTCTATTTACAGTTTCAATATATGTAAACATACTTCACATAAACTAATGGAACTAATACTTTATTATATAGTAATAAGAATATACGTTACATAAACTAATACTTTATTATTTAGTAACGTAAACATACATTACATAAACTAATAAAACTAATACTTTATTATAAGTAATAAGAATATACGTTACATAAACTAATACTTTATTATTTAGTAACGTAAACATACATTACATAAACTAATAAAACTAATACTTTATTATATAGTAATAAGAATATACGTGACATAAACTAATACTTTATTATTTAGTAACGTAAACATACATTACATAAACTAATAAAACTAATACTTTATTATAAGTAATAAGAATAATCGTTACATAAATTAATACTTTATTATTTAGTAACGTAAACATACATTACATAAACTAATAAAACTAATACTTTATTATAAGTAATAAGAATATACGTTACATAAACTAATACTTTATTATTTAGTAACGTAAATATACATTACATATACTAATAAAACTAATACTTTATTATATAGTAATAAGAATAATCGTTACATAAATTAATACTTTATTATTTAGTAACGTAAATATACATCACATAAACTAATAAATCTAATACTTTATTATAAGTAATAAGAATATACGTTACATAAACTAATACTTTATTATTTAGTAACGTAAATATACATTACATATACTAATAAAACTAATACTTTATTATATAGTAATAAGAATATACGTGACATAAACTAATACTTTATTATTTAGTAAACATACTGTAATATATTTAATTTACTCCTATATAATTAAATTTAACGGTAGTAATTTAAAGAAGACGACATGTAACTGGTTTCATATTTTACTAAGATATAAATGTGTCTATCATACAATCAAGTTAATGTTAATCCACAGGACCCAAGGTACAGTGATGAAGTCGATAGAATTTATGGCCATAAGACAGCATCGTTTCTATGTATGCCCGTTCGGAATGCTGATGACGAGATTATAGGTGTTGCTCAAGCGATAAACAAAAGTGGCAAGCAGCAGTTTACGGCGGAAGATCAAAAGGTTGGCTAAATTAAAAAAATCCCGTTTTAACTTTTCTGTGTAATTTGTGTTTAGAAAAATAATAACTTATAACTGATTTGTTAAAATTGTTTCAAACAAAAATAAAGAATTATAAACAGTGTAATTTGTGTTTAGAAAAACAATAACTTATAACTGATTTGTTAAAATTGTTTTAAACAAAAATAAAGAATTATAAACAGTGTAATTTGTGTTTAGAAAACAATAACTTATAACTGATTTGTTAAAATTGTTTTAAACAAAAATAAAGAATTATAAACAGTGTAATTTGTGTTTAGAAAAACAATAACTTATAACTGATTTGTTAAAATTGTTTTAAACAAAAATAAAGAATTATAAACAGTGTAATTTGTGTTTAGAAAAATAATAACTTTTAACTGGTTTGGTAAAATTGTTTTAAACAAAAATAAAGAATTATAAACAGATACAAAGAAGAACAATTTATGTACAGAAGTTTCTGTTTCATTTGAGCACATTGTTGAGGATTTCATTGTTAGTTGAGGTGACAGAGCTAAGTTCATTAGTAAGCAGTACAAACCTTTAGCAAGCAGTACAAACGTCTACAACTTCCAATTTCACTATTTCTTTTGTCACTGGACGTTTATTTTTCGCTGTCTCTATGGAAACTTAAAATACTAATTAAGTGATGTAATAATAACTTCTGCACATAACCATCACACACGTTTTGTTTCTCATTTTAAAAAAGGTGCCTTAGCTTTTGTATTCCAAGAATCAATATTGTTCAGAAACATGAATGGAGATCTTAACTTAATCATGTGGATTACAGTTTGGAAGACAGTCAAATAAAAACATCCACAGATATATTAAAGGTATGAAGTCAACGTAGTAAGATACACCCACAGATATAACATGGGTATATATAAAGTCAACGTAATAAGATACACCCACAGATATAACATGGGTATATATAAAGTCAACGTAATAAGATACACCTACAGATATATTAAGGGTATGAAGTCAACGTAATAAGATACGCCCACAGATATATTAAGGGTATGAAGACAACGTAATAAGATACACCCACAGATATAACATGGGTATATATAAAGTCAACGTAATAAGATACACCTACAGATATATTAAGGGTATGAAGTCAACGTAATAAGATACACCCACAGATACAACATGGGTATATATAAAGTCAACGTAATAAGATACACCAACAGATATATTAAGGGTATAAAGTCAATGTAGTAACATATACTTACAGATATATTATGGGTATATATAAAGTCAACATTATAAGATACACCTACAGATTTAAGGTGGATACGTAGGAGAAAACTGTATTGAGTGATTTGATAGACTTGTTATCACGTTAATATTTGACTCGTTAGATTGGATCTCAGATTAATTAGTGACTTAACAGGGTGGATTTTACATTAATAAGTGACTTGATAGACTAGATTTCACATCAAAAACTTACTTGATAGACTGAATGTCACTTTAATAAGTTAATTGACGGACTGGATGCCACATTAATAAGTAACTTGATACACTAGATTTGACATTAATAAGTAACTTGATACACTAGATTTGACATTAATAAGTGACTTATTAGACTGGATACCACATTAATAAGTGACTTGATAGACTAGATTTGACATTAATAAGTGACTTATTAGCCTGGATACCACATTAATAAACGACTTGATAGACTAGATTTGACATTAATAAGTGACTTATTAGACTGGATGCCACATTAATAAGTTAATTGATACACTAGATTTGACATTAATAAGTGACTTATTAGCCTGGATGCCACATTAATGAATGACTTGATACACTGGGTTTGACACTAATAAGTGACTTATTAGACTGGATGCCACATTAATGAATGATTTGATAGACTAGATTTGACATTAATAAGTGACTTATTAGCCTGGATGCCAAATTAATAAATGACTTGATAGACTAGATTTGACATTAATAAGTAACTTATTAGCCTGGATACCACATTAATGAATGATTTGATAGACTAGATTTGACATTAATAAGTAAGTGACTTATTAGCCTGGATGCCAAATTAATAAGTGACTTGATAGACTAGATTTGACATTAATAAGTAACTTATTAGCCTGGATACCACATTAATGAATGATTTGATAGACTAGATTTGACATTAATAAGTGACTTATTAGCCTGGATGCCAAATTAATAAGTGACTTGATAGACTAGATTTGACATTAATAAGTAACTTATTAGCCTGGATGCCACATTAATGAACCATTTGATAGACTAGATTTGACATTAATAAGTGACTTATTAGTCTGGATGCCACATTAATAGATGACTTGATACACTGGGTTTGACATTAATAAGTGACTTATTAGTCTGGATGCCACATTAATAGATGACTTGATACACTGGGTTTGACATTAATAAGTCACTTATTAGACTGGATACCACATTAATAAGTAACTTGATAGACTATATTTGACATTAATAAGTCACTTATTAGACTGGATACCACATTAATAAGTGACTTATTAGCCTGGATGCCACATTAATAAAGGACTTGATACACTAGATATGACATTAATAATTAGTGATTTGATAGTGCTTAACATTTTATACAGTTTATAGGCTAAATAATTCATTCACAATAATAAATTATCAGCCTATCAATACATGTGGTTGAAATTTCTATATAAAGATATTGTGGGTTTTTTTAGTTATGGAACAGACAAAGAAAATGTAAGACCACTAAAACACCACTACATCTCTTTGTGCTCATCACCTCGTGGCCTGGATAGGGCGTATCCTCTCATTGGTCACCAACCTCTACTGGCTGAAATGAACTGGCCTTAAGATAATAATAACACTGATTAGATGTCTTCACAGTAAAAATTCTTGTTAAAGGTTTATGAATATTTTTTAGTGAATTGCTATTTCTGATTCTACTATTCTAGAAATAAAACAGTTGAGTTTTGTTAACCGTGATATACAGTAGTTAACTTGTCTCATATTTCATATTTCTAGCTTGCCAAAACCTACCTAGAGTTCTGTGGTATTGCTTTAACAAACGCCAAGCTTTTCGAAATGTCTCAAAAAGAGTACGAAAGAAATAGGGTAAGAAACAGGGTGCTTGTTTTCTGTTATGCTAACCCTAATAAGAAACACGGTAAGATTGTATATTATATGGTGTGTTTGTTTTCTGTTATGCTAACCTTAACAAGAAACACGGTAAGATTGTATATTATATGGTGTGTTTGTTTTCTGTTATGCTAACCTTAACAAGAAACACGGTAAGATTGTATATTACATGGTGTGTTTGTTTTCTGTTAGGCTAACCCTAACAAGAAACACGGTAAGATTGTATATTATATGGTGTGTTTGTTTTGTGTTATGCTAACTTTAACAAGAAATAAGCTGAGATCGTATGTTATACATATATGTTCTACTAACCTTGACAAGAAACAAGGTTTTATTCTGTCTACAGATATTTCTTAAACTCAACAAAGTATATATTTGACTTTATTTCGTATACAGTATCACTATAATTACAAGTGATGAAAACATTCTAAAAACTTTCCATATTTATTCTACTAAAATCTTCCAAAACTGTATTATTCATGAAATACTTCTTAAACTTTAAAACTTCACGAGTCACGCTTTTATAGAATCGGAAACTTGGTCTTAGCTTTATATTATATGTTCATAAAATGTTTAAATTTGAAAATATAGGAAGTTACGTTATGTAATTATTGAATATTATGTTGTGAATAACGAACATTATTAAGTAACTTTCAACGTGAATTCTCGTATTTGTATTAATAGAAATAACTGATATTGTTCCTCAACTCACTAGAAAGGCTACACCATCATCGTATGTTAAGTTATCACATGGTTTAATGTTTGTGGTAAGTAATTTTCTATTTATAAAATATCTACAGTCGCTGCTAGAGGTTGTCCATGATTTATTCGAAGAACAAACGTCACTAGAGAAAGTTATCCTTAAAATTATGCAGAGGGCGCAACGGTTGCTGAAGTGCGAACGAGCAGCTGTTTTACTTCTTGTCGAGGGCTCTGACAACGAGGTTAGGCCTTTTTACGAAGTAAATTTGTATTAGTAGTAATTATTTCCTGATTTAGCTTGATGATAAAAGTGTGGAGATCGAAAAGTAACTTATATTTATGTGTTCAACTTTTATACTGTATTTTAAAATATTATATTCTCACCTCATTCATAAGGACTGAAAACTTCGAATCTTTATTATTTTTATCTTTAAGATTTTTCTTTATTAATACTGAAAAAATTATAATTCATCACAATAATAATAAAAATCGTGCGAACAATTTTTATAAAATAATTCTGACACAAAAGTACGTCATAAAAGGCAACAAGAATTATTAGATATTCAAAATAATTTGTATTTCTGTATGACTGAATTAATTATAACGTAATGACTAGAAATATATAAAACCATTGCTTTCATTACACCTATACTTAGATAAATCAACCAATACATTGAAATAAACTCGTTCGGAATATATTGAATCTTACCATGTAAATTAACTATTTTGTTTCAGAATTCAACCACTATTACCATGTAAAGGAATAACTAATTTTATTGTCGTCAGAAGAACTAGAACATTCTTCCAAACACATTTTAAGTTACTACATTATAGTGTCGTTTTCCGAGACACATTTTCTGACATCAAATATTGTCGAAAGCAAAGCATATTTTTACTTTATTGGGACGTCATAGGATTAGTTCCCAAGAAACGTGTTTTTAGAAGAATTACATTGTGGAGAAAACGTCTTCTGAATTTCAAAAAACAACAATTGGTAACCTTGTCCTTGAACCAAAATCACTGAAAGTGAATGTGTTATAAAACTACAGGGCTGAGTACGTTATCTTGTTAAAACCGTTTTGAATATTCAAGTCATTTGACAACGATATAACCGCCTTCTAGAAAGACACGTTTCATAACTGATTATTAACAATGATAATGTAATAATAAAAGTTAGGTGCGAATATTGTACTTGTAACCCAATTTATATTGTATTCTATTGTCTTCTATTTATATATATATATATATTATATCGTAGGGTATTTATAATTTGATTTGTACTGAATAATATTATAATTATCCCTTACTGGTGGTATTTATAGTGAGAAACTTCTAATTTTAAAAAACAAAACAAAACGTTTATCATTTCGTAAGTAGTTTTAACCGAACGTAATCAATCTTTGTATATATCTAATAAGCAAAATATGTAAAATGTTTTCTTACTTATATGATAACGTTATTTTGAAATGATTTTGGAATCTGACGAAGTTGTTACAGTCCATGTCACCTCGTTTTGTCTTCTTCTTTATAATGACTGTACTCTTAATAATAGCCCTGTAGCCTAGTTTTATACCGCAGAAAAGCTCCATCATAAAGCTGTCATGTCCAAAGCACCCCTCTTCTATCTGCTACTTTCCATAATCTATGTTGTGTACGAGGAGAATGGCTTTCTAGCGGGCGTTTTAACAGTTCGATCGTAACAAACGTCCTAGGAGTTGGATACAGACTTGACCGATATGTCTTCTTATTTAATAGCACGTTTCACTTTCTAGTTGCTTGGATAATGGGACGGTATATCGTGGTATAACTTGTGGAAGGAGATTCTTCTTATATAAGTTGCATTCTCTTAACCAAGACACATGGACGGATTTTGTCACTGACTGATGTTTGTGTCCATAAATCCTAATCTTTTTACAAGATGCCGCACTTTGCTTACTACGGCTTGGTACGACTTGTTGCAAGTCTTTTTCTGTATGAAACTGACACCTTAAGTTAATCCATATTCATTTGTTTTCCAGTTCCATTAAGCACAAGATATATCAACGTCTTGGAAACTGTAAACTTGAGATCTGAACAGATGTTTATGATCTAAGTGTTTGAATCTAAAAAAAGATTTTATATACTGTCCCCCAAAACGCTGACTTTTCGATTGCTTACTTTAATAACGCCCCCAGTGTCAAAATATTGTTCTAGTACATTTTGTTCCACACAACATTATATCGCCATGCTATTTGTTGATTCAAGTATTCAAAATTGATTTAATCCGTGATGACGAGAAAACCCACTTGTAGAGAAAAATATATATGTAGAAACGGCTGGTATGGGCTGAGAAAATATTTTATGTAGAGGAGCGAACAACAAAGAAGGTCTAAACGTTGTTTGCTCCTCAACTTAAAAAATTTCTCAACTCATACCAGCCGTTTTACATGTATATAAAATCGCTTTAATATAATGTACTCAACATTTTGAATACAAAATGTTAGAAAGCAAGAAAAAAACGTTTCTTATCTGGTTAATGAAGCTCTAACAAAGTTGTCAACTTATTTATTTCAATAACCAGAAAGTCCCCACATGTATCAGCGCTACGTTCATGGATTTACAATTCGATTCCCGGAGGTGGACAAGGCAGATAGCCCAATGTGGCTTTGCTATAAAACGATTAACAATAAGATAACAAGAATAACATGTTTTATATATACTATTTCATAACCAGTTTTAAACCAGAACAACATGTTTTATAGATACTCTTTCATAACCAGTTCTAAACCAGAACAACATGTTTTATAGATACTCTTTCATCACCAGTTTTAAACCAGAACAACATGTTTTATAGATACTCTTTCATAACCAGTTTTAAACCAGAACAACGTGTTTTATAGATACTCTTTCATAACCAGTTTTAAACTAGAATTACAAGTTTATTTAATAACTCCTGACGACCTTTTCTTAAAGCAGAGTGTATAAAAATAATATTATTTGATACTTAGTTTTGACTAACAGCACTTTGTATATACTTTGTTATAGGACTATCTGTTTAGGATTAATACATCCATGTTATTAATATTTTTTAAGTTAAAACAACTGAAGTATTTTACAGAATGTGAAATTTTCAAAGACATTTGAGCTATCATCTCCACCCCTCGCTCCAATGTCCCCCGACACAAGGTAAGGTAAAGATATGTATCCTTCACTATATTCTAACTTTAACCTGAGTACATCACTTTAATTTACTAAACATAATTCATGTTCAAGACCTAAAAACTTTGAAATATTTTTTAACTTTTTCCTTTTCTTTTCGTTAGTGTAAAGATGATGCCAAGTTATGTCTCAACCTCTATAAATTATAGATGATGCCAAGTTATGTCTCAACCTCTATTAAATTATAGATGATGCAAAGTTATGTCTCAACCTCTATAAATTATAGATGATGCCAAGTTATGTCTCAACCTCTATTAAATTATAGATGATGCAAAGTTATGTCTCAACCTCTATAAATTATAGATGATGCCAAGTTACGTCTCAACCTCTATAAATTATAGATGATGCCAAGTTATGTCTCAACCTCTATTAAATTATAGATGATGCAAAGTTATGTCTCAACCTCTATAAATTATAGATAATGCCAAGTTATGTCTCAACCTCTATAAATTATAAATGATGCCAAGTTATGTCTCAACCTCTATAAACTATAGATGATGCCAAGTTATGTCTCAACCTCTATTCAATTATAGATGATGCCAAGTTGTGTCTCAACCTCTATTAAATTATAAATGATGCCAAATTATGTCTCAACCTCTATTAAATTATAGATGATGCCAAGTTATGTCTCAACCTCTATAAATTATAGATGATGCCAAGTTATGTCTCAACCTCTATAAATTATAGATGATGCCAAGTTATGTCTCAACCTCTATTAAATTATAGATGATGCAAAGTTATGTCTCAACCTCTATTAAATTATAGATGATGCCAAGTTGTGTCTCAACCTCTATTAAATTATAGATGATGCCAAGTTATGTCTCAACCTCTATAAATTATAGATGATGCCAAGTTATGTCTCAACCTCTATTAAATTATAGATGATGCCAAGTTATGTCTCAACCTCTATTAAATTATAGATGATGCCAAGTTGTGTCTCAACCTCTATTAAATTATAGATGATGCCAAGTTATGTCTCAACCTCTATAAATTATAGATGATGCCAAGTTATGTCTCAACCTCTATTAAATTATAGATGATGCCAAGTTATGTCTCAACCTCTATTAAATTATAGATGATGCCAAGTTGTGTCTCAACCTCTATAAATTATAGATGATGCAAAGTTATGTCTCAACCTCTATAAATATCTTAAGATAATCAAAGGGAAATCTGAGAATTTAGTTAGAATACGTGTAACTTTTAGATTACATTGGTTTCAAAAACAAACTACATTCAGTTCCTTTTGGTTTCATAGTTCATAAGAAACTAAATTTAGTTCCTCTTGGTATCATAAGTTTATAAGAAACTAAATTCACTTTCTTTTGGTGTCATAAGTTTAAAAAAAAACTAACTTCACTTTCTTTGGTGTCATAAGTTTATAAGAAACTAAATTCAACTTCTTTTTGTTTCACAAGTTTCATAATAAACTAAATTCACTTTATTTTGGTTTCGTAGTTCATAAGAAACTAAATTCGCTTTTTTTTGGTTTCATAAGTTCCATAAGAAACTAAATTCACTTTCTCATGCTGTCATAAGTTTATAAAAAACTAAATTCAACTTTTTCTGGTTTCATAGTTCATAAGAAACTAAATTCACTTTATTTTGATTTCATAAATCATGGTATTTATTTTCAGTTCCTTTAGGTCACAAACTTGATAAGAAACCTATTGCTGTTTCTCTAAGTCTCATGTTTATTAACAAATTCAATATTAGATTCCACGACTTTAGGAAAGAAGTAATCACGACCTTTTTGGATTATGTTGTCACTGAAAACATTTACAATATGTACCATGTAAGAAAGTGTATTCCAGTGTTCCGTAATTTCGGGAATTTTTTATCTTGTGAAGACAAAAGCATTATGGTGAAAGAAATTTCCGTTATTTTCTCTAACTAACTAGTTACAGTGTCAAGCTTTCACCAATACCGTTTTTTTTTGTAATATTTTAACATTAACATGAACTCGTTTTTATAATATAAATATTTAATTTTCAGTTTCACTCCAGAACCACAGTCAGAAACGTCCACAGAACTTCTTCGTTTTGCTAAACGAGTTGCTTCCACAGGAGAGGTACTGAATGTTAGCGATCCCATCAAGGTTAGTGCAGGGTAACATTAAAATATTAGCCTTGAAAGTGTTTCTTCCACTGGTATTACTGAGTATAGTAATACAGTAAAACAGTAATTACATTTACTGTATAGTAATACTCAGTAAAAAGTGTCGTCTGTTCTATACACGTACTTGTATCTCCGACTGAAGTGTCGTCTGTTCTATGCACGTACTTGTATCTCTGACTGAAGTGTCTTCTGGTCTATACACGTACTTGTATCTCTGACTGAAGTGTCTTCTGTTCTATACACGTACTTGTATCTCGGACTAAAGTGTCTTCTGGTCTATACACGTACTTGTATCTCGGACTGAAGTGTCTTCTGTTCTATACACGTACTTGTATCTCTGACTGAAGTGTCTTCTGGTCTATACACGTACTTGTATCTTTGACTGAAGTGTCTTCTGTTCTATACACGTACTTGTATCTCTGACTGAAGTGTCTTCTGTTCTATACACGTACTTGTATCTCCGACTGAAGTGTCTTCTGTTCTATACACGTACTTGTATCTCCGACTGAAGTGTCCTCTGTTCTATACACGTACTTGTATCTCCGACTGAAGTGTCTTCTGGTCTATACACGTACTTGTATCTCCGACTGAAGTGTCTTCTGGTCTATACACGTACTTGTATCTCCGACTGAAGTGTCTTCTGTTCTATACACGTACTTGTATCTTCGACTGTAGTGTCTTCTGTTCTATACACGTACTTGTATCTCCGACTGAAGTGTCTTCTGTTCTATACACGTACTTGTATCTCTGACTGAAGTGTCTTCTGTTCTATACACGTACTTGTATCTTCGACTGTAGTGTCTTCTGTTCTATACACGTACTTGTATATTTGATTGGAGTGTTTTTAAGGTATTTATTGTTTGAGAAATTATTAACAGAAATATCCTTACCTCTTGAAAAATACGCCATTTTTATCCAAACAGAGAATAATACTTTGAATAATATATTTAATGTTAAAACACAGTTGATTATTTGTTTAATAACCAAATGGGGAAGAAGAACATTATTAACTTGACATATACTGTTTTCTTTTAATAGCCTTAAATACCTTCCAGTTTCATTACGAAGAACAAAAGCTACGTGGCTACCAAGTTGTCTAAATAGCTATTTTGATTGTTTAGAATACGGTAAAATTAAGTTATACTAATAAACTATGTTTTAGAAAGGTATTTGGTACTTTGTTTCACAATACATCTTTCGTAATTTTTGTCTTTCATTGTTTTTTGGAAAGTTTAGTGTGCAATTTCGCTCAAAGTTACGCGAGAGCTATCTGTCTAGTCGTCCCTAATTTAGTATTGAGTTACGTGAGAGCTATCTGCCTAGTCGTCCCTAATTTAGTATTGAGTCACGCCAGAGCTATCTGCCTAGTCGTCCCTAATTTAGTATTGAGTCACGCCAGAGCTATCTGCCTAGTCGTCCCTAATTTAGTATTGAGTTACGTGAGAGCTATCTGCCTAGTCGTCCCTAATTTAGTATTGAGTCACGCCAGAGCTATCTGCCTAGTCGTCCCTAATTTAGTATTGAGTTACGTGAGAGCAATCTGTCTAGTCGTCCCTAATTTAGTATTGAGACACGCCAGAGCTATCTGCCTAGTCGTCCCTAATTTAGTATTGAGTTACGTGAGAGCTATCTGCCTAGTCGTCCCTAATTTAGTATTGAGTCACGCCAGAGCTATCTGCCTAGTCGTCCCTAATTTAGTATTGAGTTACGTGAGAGCTATCTGCCTAGTCGTCCCTAATTTAGTATTGAGTTACGTGAGAGCTATCTGCCTAGTCGTCCCTAATTTAGTATTGAGTCACGCCAGAGCTATCTGCCTAGTCGTCCCTAATTTAGTATTGAGTTACGTGAGAGCTATCTGCCTAGTCGTCCCTAATTTAGTATTGAGTTACGTGAGAGCTATCTGCCTAGTCGTCCCTAATTTAGTATTGAGTCACGCCAGAGCTATCTGCCTAGTCGTCCCTAATTTAGTATTGAGTTACGTGAGAGCTATCTGCCTAGTCGTCCCTAATTTAGTATTGAGTCACGCCAGAGCTATCTGCCTAGTCGTCCCTAATTTAGTATTGAGTTACGTGAGAGCTATCTGTCTAGTCGTTCCTAATTTAGTATTGAGTCACGCCAGAGCTATCTGCCTAGTCGTCCCTAATTTAGTATTGAGTTACGCCAGAGCTGTCTGCCTAGTCGTCCCTAATTTAGTATTGCAAGACTTGAGGTTATGTCATCACCACCCACTGCCAACATTTGGGCTACCCTTTTACCAACGAGTGGTGGGATCGACTGTCACATTATAACCTGAAAGATCGAGCATGTTTGGTGCGACGAGAAAGAATGTTCGTCCGACAACATCTGGTGTTTAACTTCCGCTGACAGTGACTTGTTTTAGATACAATATTTAAACCAGTCGTGTTAGAACGAATGTTAACAAGTGTGTGTGTGTGTTTTAAACGTAAAGCTAATAAATAATTGTATGTCTAGCAGTTTCGCAGTAACCTTGAATTTTTATTTTATATTCAGTGATTAAAAATGTATTTTCATTGTTAAGTCTGGTAGCAAATAAATAAACGTTCGGCATATGATTCTTATGGTCATCAGATGTGCAGTTTTAGTGACAGTTTTTACTCATTTCAGATACCGGAAGACTCGGGTCGTCATATCCGGTCACTGTTATGTATGCCAGTCAGAGAAAGAAATTACAAAATAATTGGTAAATGTCATTTTAATGTCAGCACAAAAATTTGTTCATCACCTAATTCGATAATTTATCTTAATAATAATATTAATTATAATAGCTATTTGAAAAAGTTTTACCTATTATGGTGTTTAGAGTTTTAGAAGTATTTCAAATATTAAGAAATTACTTTATAGTTTAATAATTAATACTTAATCAAATGTATGCAAATGACAGTTTTAAAGTTGTAGTTATGTTCTTATTTTATCTTTTTTAGTTTAATAGAAATCCATTCGATAATTTTTTAAATGCAAAATTTTAAAAACATTTTCGTTTTCCAGGTGTCGCCACCATTATTAATCGAACAGACGGTCTTCTCTTCGACGAGAACGACGAACAACTATTTGAGGTTAATATTAATTGTCATTTTAAATAACCCGGATAAAGTTTTACAGCGGATACACGCTAGCAGTGTTTGCAAGTGTATTATTGGTAAAGATGTTAATAATAATTGTCATTTAAAATAACCCGGATCAAGTTTTACAGTGGATACACGCTAGCAGTGTATGTTAGAATTTACGAGGAATACCAGGGACTATAACGAAATATTTGGTATTAAAAGTTATATCAGTTTTGGCTGACACATTGTTGGACCATATCACCTGGTTAAAATATCATGGATTATCTTCCTATTTCCCTGTTTGTGTATTAAAGATATTTATTTGGCGTAAGATTATTTCCCTCAGGATCATTTGTACGAATTTCTACAAAGCCTTTTAATAACAGTCACGATTTTTCATATATTAACTGCTATAAAAAGGCTTATTTTGGTGTCACTAGAAAAAAAAACTTCCCATTAAGTGATTCTACGTAAAATAGAAAGAACGAACGCACGTGTTTCTGTTTCAATATTATTTTACACGAATGTTTTGCGCAGTCATGGACTATTTTGTATTAAAATCATCACGTATTTCTTGTTTATAAATTATCTTCGTACGTAAGTTTAATCGTGTTGAAATAAGGACCACGAGTTCTATTAGAATTCTATACAATGAAATTATAAAGTTAGTTAAGATGATAGCTCACGTACGAAGTTTAAAGGTTTGCGTTTTTCTTGGCTAAACCGATGGCTGACGAAGAAAAATTAAAATTAATAGTGTTATCTATATTAAACCGATATCTCACCAAACTTACATGTTTTTCACATAGACTGATAGCTAACGCACTTTAATGTTAGTGTTCAGCAATTAGAAGTGTATATTTCTCTCTTCGATTCGAACTTAATCCCATCTAGTTCTGCGATCGGCCGCTTGGTGATTTTGTGTTAACGAAGTATTTTTTCATTCGTATGGCTTCATCTGACAGTAGCTGATCATAAAGGGTAATCATATTGGGTGAGAGGGACTTTTAACCTACGACCTAGTTAATAGGTCGTGTCAGTCCTAGAGAAAGCCATAAGTACGTATTGCATAGAATGACATTTAGAAGCTATGAATTCTTCTCCAGTATAAACGAACATTACACGTGTGCGACAACACGCATCGAGTAAAAGTGATTTATCTGCTATACGTTGTTAGTTTTATTGAAGATAAAACTATATTTATGTACGACGTCAAACCTCGAGAGGTCCATGTAAAAGTTATTTATCTGCTATACGTTGTTAGTTTTATTGAAGATAAAACTATATTTATGTACGACGTCAAACCTCGAGAGGTCCATGTAAAAGCGATTTATCTGCTATACGTTGTTAGTTTTATTAAAGATAAAACTATATTTATGTACGACGTCAAACCTCGAGAGGTCCATGTAAAAGTTATTTATCTGCTATACGTTGTTAGTTTTATTGAAGATAAAACTATATTTATGTACGACGTCAAACCTCGAGAGGTCCATGTAAAAGTTATTTATCTGCTATACGTTGTTAGTTTTATTGAAGATAAAACTATATTTATGTACGACGTCAAACCTCGAGAGGTCCATGTAAAAGCGATTTATCTGCTATACGTTGTTAGTTTTATTAAAGATAAAACTATATTTATGTACGACGTCAAACCTCGAGAGGTCCATGTAAAGTTATTTATCTGCTATACGTTGTTAGTTTTATTGAAGATAAAACTATATTTATGTACGACGTCAAACCTCGAGAGGTCCATGTAAAAGTTATTTATCTGCTATACGTTGTTAGTTTTATTGAAGATAAAACTATATTTATGTACGACGTCAAACCTCAAGAGGTCCATGTAAAAGTTATTTATCTGCTATACGTTGTTAGTTTTAATGAAGATAAAACTATATTTATGTACGACGTCAAACCTCGAGAGGTCCATGTAAAAGTTATTTATCTGCTATACGTTGTTAGTTTTATTGGAGATGAAACTATATTTATGTACGACGTCAAATCTTGAGAGGTCCATGCAAAAGTGATTTATCTGCTATACGTTATAAGTTTTAGTGGAGATGAAACTATATTTTATCTACGACGTCAAACCTCGAGAGGTCCATGTAAAAGTGAATTCTCTGCTATACGTTGTTAGTTTCATTGGAGATGAAACCATATTTCAAGTACGACCCAAACTTTGAGTAGCCCCTGTAAAAGTGATTTCTTTGCTCTGCTTGTTCAGGTGGTGAAAAGGGAAATAAATTAACCTGGATGTTTTAAACTTACTTTAGTGAATAGAATTGTTCAGAATCAGTTCTGCATGTAAGTACCGACTGTCACCAAGATTACCATGATTTAGTTTATCAGTTCTGCATGTAAGTACCGACCATCACCAAGATTACCATGATTCAGTTTATCAGTTTTGCATGTAAGTACCGACTGTCACCAAGATCACCATGATTTAGTTTATCAATTCTGCATGTAAGTACCGACTGTCACCAAGATTACCATGATTTAGTCCATCAGTTCTGCATGTAAGTACCGACTGTCACCAAGATTACTATGATTTAGTTTATGAGTTCTGCATGTAAGTACCGACTGTCACCAAGATTACCATGATTTAGTTTATCAGTTCTGCATGTAAGTACCGACTGTCACCAAGATTACCATGATATTGTTTATCAGTTCTGCATGTAAGTACCGGCTGTCACCAAGATTACCATGATTTAGTTTATCAGTTCTGCATGTAAGTACCGACTGTCACCAAGATTACCATGATTCAGTTTATCAGTTCTGCATGCAAGTACCGACTGTCACCAAGATTACCATGATTTAGTCCATCAGTTCTACATGTAAGTACCGACTGTCACCAAGATTACTATGATTTAGTTTATGAGTTCTGCATGTAAGTACCGACTGTCACCAAGATTACCATGATTTAGTTTATCAGTTCTGCATGTAAGTACCGACTGTCACCAAGATTACCATGATATTGTTTATCAGTTCTGCATGTAAGTACCGGCTGTCACCAAGATTACCATGATTTAGTTTATCAGTTCTGCATGTAAGTACCGACTGTTACCAAGATTACCATGATTTAGTTTATTAGTTCTGCATGTAAGTACCGACTGTCACCAAGATTACCATGATTTAGTCTCTCAGAGTTTGTCGAACATTATGTTTTTAAATATTAATTAATTAATTAATTCCACACATTCTGTGGCTTCAATTGACACTATTAACGGAGACTTACTGACAAGGAATGATAAAACTGTGTTACAGAATAGTTTCCTTTCACATATTTTTGTGCTAAATTCTCTTTGTGATTAATTTCACCTAAAACATTGTTTCTAGGCCTTTACGTTATTCTGTGGACTTGGGATCAACAACACCCTCATGTATAGTGAGCTGGAAAAAGCTATGGCTCGTCAGAAAGTTGCGATTGAGGTGAGTGTTAATGATTTCTATTTGTGGTATATATAGTTTTTGTCAAATATTTAAACGTTTACCCTCTGTAAAACCTAGCTTACCTATTTTAAGTTATCTCTTATCGTGCTGGTGTATTCCCCAAAGATATCAAGATAATTATTTTCATTAAGCCTAACTTGATTATTCTGTTACAGGTTATCCCTTATCATGCTACTATATTCTCAGATAATATTAAGATAGTTTGTTATTAAGCCTAACGTGATTATTCTGTTGCAGGTTATCTCTTATCATGCTACTATATCCTCAGATAATATTAAGATAGTTTGGTATTAAGCCTAACTTGATTATTCTGTTACAGGTTATCTCTTATCATGCTACTTTATCCTCCGATAATATCAAGATAGTTTGTTATTAAGCCTAACTTGAGTATTCTGTTACAGGTTATTTCTTATCATGCTACGGCAACTCCCAAAGATATCAAGAAATACTTGGTAAGATTAAGCGTATTTCTTTACGTTTCCATTCAGTAATAACATGCACATTGAGGTTTTTGAAGTAAACTTGTGTCACAATATTATTGATTGTCAACAGAATATGAAATAACTTTAAAATGAGAGTAATATTTGTTTCTGTGTATATGAGACGTTAGAATGTAGATGTCAAGAAATAACTAAAGTAGTAGAACAAATGTTTTACATTTCACTCAAACGGTGAAACTCGTCTTTATTACCATATTATTGTTGTTTAAAGTTCTATAGGAAAGCTGAGGAGAGAGGTATAAGAGACAAATGGTACATAAAAGGTATCACTTATTCGTATCAAAGTTAATTTCAACGGAGTTACAGTTACATGTTGATATCTTGCACCGTAAAGTACAAGCAGGAAAACTATGCCCAGTAGTGGTAGTGTTGTTTCAGTCATGGTTCTCAAGAGTGAAATATCTTCGAGGACAAGCGTGTAGAAATCAGAGTTTTGTCTGGCCAAGGATATTCCATGGGAAAATATTGTGGCAATACTTTTGGTAAGAACTTTTTTAAGACTTTCAAACTGGCGCTGCCATTAATAGAAGTGGTCAAAGTGGAATACTGGAACTCTTCTAAAGCAAACTGAAGTATCTAAGGATGTGTTATTTACTGGATAGACAAAGGTCTAGTTTAGATACTGCCTACAACCTCATTGTAAATACTGGTGTAAATGTTATATGGAGTAGAACAAATTACCTATTAGCATGAAATGGTCTCACTTTGTGTATAACTGCTCGAAAACCCTGATGAGAAGAGGTAAGTGAGACAAAAGGTTGAAATGGACATTGGATAAATTAATCCACTCGTAATCAATGTACAACATCTATAGTGAAACATGATGGAGAATTAATACAAGTCTGACATTATCGGTGATCTAACAAAATTGATAGCACACTAGCTGCTGATGGGTACAGGTAGATTCTAATCTCAAGAAGCACTGTTCATCAGATGAGAATTCACGTTCCAGGAATAAGGTGATTTCAAGCATACAGTAAATGTGGTGAAACAATATCTTAGTCTGTACAAAGCCCTGATATAAACATTCTTAGGGATACACGGATTTATGTAAAAGTGGGAAAAGTAATTAAGTCAACCGGTAGAAATATGAGATGTACTACAAGGCGTGAGGAACAATATATGAGATGTACTACAAGGCGTGAGGAACAACATATGAGATGTACTACAAGGCGTGAGGAACAATATATGAGATGTACTACAAGGCGTGAGGAACAATATATGAGATGTACCACAAGGCGTGAGGAACAATGTATGAGATGTACTACAAGGCGTGAGGAACAATGTATGAGATGTACTACAAGGCGTGAGGAACAATATATGAGATGTACTACAAGGCGTGAGGAACAATATATGAGATGTACTACAAGGCGTGAGGGATAATGTATGAAATGTACTACAAGGCGTGAGGAACAATGTATGAAATGTACTACAAGGCGTGAGGAACAATATATGAGATGTACTACAAGGCGTGAGGAACAATATATGAGATGTACTACAAGGCGTGAGGAACAATATATGAGATGTACTACAAGGAGTGAGGGACAATGTATGAAATGTACTACAAGGCGTGAGGAACAATATATGAGATGTACTACAAGGCGTGAGGAACAATATATGAGATGTACTACAAGGCGTGAGGAACAATATATGAGATGTACTACAAGGCGTGAGGGACAATGTATGAAATGTACTACAAGGCGTGAGGAACAATATATGAGATGTACTACAAGGCGTGAGGAACAATATATGAGATGTACTACAAGGCGTGAGGAACAATATATAAGATGTACTACAAGGCGTGAGGAACAATATATGAGATGTACTACAAGGCGTGAGGAACAATGTATGAGATGTACTACAAGGCGTGAGGAACAATATATGAGATGTACTACAAGACGTGAGGAACAATATATGAGATGTACTACAAGGCATGAGGAACAATATATGAGATGTACTACAAGGCGTGAGAAACAATATATGAGATGTACTACAAGGCGTGAGGAACAATATATGAGATGTACTACAAGGCGTGAGGGACAATGTATGAAATGTACTACAAGGCGTGAGGAACAATATATGAGATGTACTACAAGGCGTGAGGAACAATATATGAGATGTACTACAAGGCGTGAGGAACAATATATGAGATGTACTACAAGGCGTGAGGGACAATGTATGAAATGTAGTACAAGACGTGAGGAACAATATATGAGATGTACTACAAGGCATGAGGAACAATATATGAGATGTACTACAAGGCGTGAGGAACAATATATAAGATGTACTACAAGGCGTGAGGAACAATATATGAGATGTACTACAAGGCGTGAGGAACAATGTATGAGATGTACTACAAGGCGTGAGGAACAATATATGAGATGTACTACAAGGCGTGAGAAACATTGTATGAGATGTACTACAAGGCGTGAGGAACAATATATGAGATGTACTACAAGGCGTGAGGAACAATATATTATATGTACTACAAGGCGTGAGAAACAATGTATGAGATGTACTACAAGACGTGATGAACAATATATGAGATGTACTACAAGACGTGATGAACAATATATGAGATGTACTACAAGACGTGATGAACAATATATGAGGTGTACTACAAGACGTGATGAACAATATATGAGATGTACTACAAGACGTGATGAACAATATATGAGATGTACTACAAGACGTGATGAACAATATCGTACATTGTATGGTGGCGTGAAAACTGTTGTGAAACGTTGTTACTTATTCTCCATGATATTGTTTTGTAACATTAATAAATCCATCAGCTAGTTACTCTTAACCATTGTAACACTTGCGTGTTTCAATAATTATTTATATCAGTGTTTATATATTCATAAATATTAAATATCCAGGTTCCAGTTTACAAATATTTTTTTCTAAAAGTTAAACTGTATGTCGCTGAACGATAAATACGACCTAGAAGTAAGTAAATACAAAATCACAGAGTCGGTTGTGTTAAGCCTTGTTTGTTTACCATCCACTGATTTATACCTAAAATTATTAAGCCTAACCGAAAATGAAAGTTACTAACTTCTATCAAGAATGAAAGTCTTGATTTTATGTTTTTAGTTTAGGAAAGAGCAACTTTTTTCAACCAATGTTTTATAAAATTTGTTCTCTCCAGCACAAAACTAATTAAGGTATTATTTGTCGTAAGAAACATTATTAAGGCATTGCAAAGGACTTGCTAAGCCTCATAGCATTTAGTTATCTCAGTGCCTATAAATCCAGTCGACTGCTTAACAGCTTAGAGTTTATTAAAACAAATGTTTTGTAACAGTGGGAGTGTATGATAACATATTTGCACACGAGAGGGTGCTTTAGACACATGCCCTAATTGTGCAACAGCGAATGATTTTGTAAAACAACCTAGTACCAGTGAGGAACATTTGGACGATCAGTGTCAGACGAATTAAAACTTGGGACAGTACGTTTTGTCACGTGTTTTCTCTGGTATGATCAGATATTCTGAATGTATTTTTTACAACTGTTACGAAAACCGAAACACTTCTCATAATGGTCACGTGAATGAAGCCGAAATTGTTTATGACATTAACATAATAAAAAAATCGAAATATAACTGAAACTGTTTGTGATAGTCACGTAACAAAAAAAAAATCATTTTGTATAATAGCCACGTGAATATAGCTGAAATTTTGTTTATGATAGTCACGTGACAAAAATAGTTTATTATAATAATTGTCTATCTTTAACGTAAACTTCTGTTTTATTATTAGACAACACAAAGAAAGTATTATTACAATGGATGTAAAAACTCTCATCACTAACACATGTTATCTAGTTTCAACACTGATGTTTTATTGGTTAGGTTTATTCCTTAAAATAGTCGAAGTTGGTATAGATTAACTGGTTAACCATAAAGATATATACAGTTCATTTTAATGTTGCATTGATTCTAAGCATTAACCGAACCTACTAACGTGTTCTGTGTTATCTAATGAAAATATCACTTTGCCGCTAAATAACCAGGACCGTCAGGTGGCGCAGGTGAGCAGCTGGCAACTGAGAAGTACGAAGTTTGATGACTTCTCTTTGACATCAGATGAGATGGTGATAGCAGCTATCCAGATGTTCGAGGACTTGGATCTCTTATCAAAGTTCAATATTGACGAGACAGTGAGTGTCAGAACACTAGTAGTTCGATAAAGATAGCCCTTCACTAGTACAGTGGTATGTCTCCGGAATTATAACGCTAAAATCAGAGGTTCGATTCCCCTCAGTGGGCTCAGCAGATAGCCCGATGTGGCTTTGTTATAAGAAAAACACAAACACAAACTCGATAAAGATGAAGTTTTATGTTGTGTGGAATCTAGAAAGCAAAGAAGACAAAAGGAGTTGTGGTTTAGTAACAACTGCTCTGAAAAATGTGAAGTGAAATACTTGCAATTGGGTGTCATTTAATAACTGTTGCAAGGAAATATTCTAATGTAAGGTACTTACAGTTGTGTGTAATCTAATAACTGTTGTTAAGGAACATTGTAATGTCTGATACGTGCAGTTGGGTGTAATTTAAAGCTGTTGTTAAGGAACAGTGTAATGTCAGTTACTTACAGTTTGGTGTAATTTAACAACTGTTATTAAGAAACATTGTAATGTAAGATATTGACAGTAGGGTCTGATGTAATAACTCTTGTTAGAAGACATTGTAATGTCAGTACAGTTTGGTGTAATTTAATAACTGTTATTAAGAAACATTGTAATATAAGATATTGACAGTAGGGTCTGATGTAATAACACTTGTTAGAAGACATTGTAATGTCAGTACAGTTTGGTGTAATTTAATAACTGTTATTAAGAAACATTGTAATGTAAGATATTGACAGTAAAGTCTGATGTAATAACTGTTGTTAGAAGACATTGTAATGTCAGTACAGTTTGGTGTAATTTAATAACTGTTATTAAGAAACATTGTAATATAAGATACTGACAGTAGGGTGTAATGTAATAACTGTTGTTAGAAGACATTGTAATGTCAGATACAGTTTCCTGTAATTTAATAACTGTTATTAAGAAACATTGTAATATAAGATACTGACAGTAAGGTGTAATGTAATAACTGTTGTTAGAAGACATTGTAATTTCAGATACAGTTTGGTTTAATTTAATAACTGTTGTTAGAAGACATTGTAATGTCAGTTACTTACAGTTTGGTGTAATTTAATAACTGTTATTAAGAAACATTGTAATATAAGATACTGACAGTAGGGTGTAATGTAATAACTGTTGTTAGAAGACATTGTAATGTCAGTTACTTATAGTTTGGTGTAATTTAATAACTGTTATTAAGAAACATTGTAATGTAAGATACTGACAGTAGGGTGTAATGTAATAACTGTTGTTAGAAGACACTGTAATGTAAGATACTGACAGTAGGGTGTAATTTAATAACTGTTATTAAGAAACATTGTAATGTAAGATACTGACAGTTGGTTGTAATTTAATAAGTGTTGTTAGAAGACACTGTAATGTCAGTTTGACGTAAGTTAACAAATGTTACTAGGAGACACTCTACTGTTAGTTGGATCTAAGCTAATAACTGTTAGTAGGAGACACTGTTATTTGGATGTAAGTTAACAACTGTTACTAGGAGACACTAATGTTAGTTGGATGTAAGTTAACAACTGTTACTAGGAGACACTGTTAGTTGGATGTAAGTTAACAACTGTTAGTAGGAAACACTCAATGTCAGTTGGATGTAAGTTAATAACTGTTAGTAGGAAACACTCCAATGTCAGTTGGATGTAAGTTAACAACTGTTACTAGGAGACACTCGAATGTTAGTTGGATGTAAGTTAACAACTGTTAGTAGGAAACACTCCAATGTCAGTTGGATGTAAGTTAATAACTGTTAGTAGGAAACACTCCAATGTCAGTTGGATGTAAGTTAATAACTGTTAGTAGGAGACACTCTAATGTTAGTTGGATGTAAGTTAATAACTGTTAGTACGAGACACTCTACTGTTAGATGCATGTAAGTTAATAACTGTTACTAGAAACACTCTGATGTTAGTTGCATGTGTTAATAACTGTAAGTAGAAGACACTATAATGTTAATTGGATGTAAGTTAACAACTGTTATTAGGAGACACTCTAATGTTAGTTGGATGTAAGTTAATAACTGTTAGTACGGAACACTCTACTGTTAGTTGGATGTAAGTTAATAAATGTTATTAGAGACACTATGATGTTAATTGGATGTAAGTTTATAACTGTTACTGGAGACATTCAGATGTTAGTTGGATGTAAGTTAACAACTGTTACTAGGAGACACTCTAATATTAGTTGGATGTAAGTTATTAACTGTTAGTAGGAGACACTCTAATGTTAGTTGGATGTAAGTTAATAACTGTTACTATGGGATACTCTAATGTTAGATGTATGTAAGTTAATAACTGTTACTGGAGACACTCTGGTGTTAGTTGGATGTAAGTTTATGACTGTTACTAGACACTCTGGTGTTAGTTGGATGTAAGTTTATAACTGTTACTGGAGACACTCAGATGTTAGTTGGATGTAAGTTAACAACTGTTACTAGGAGACACTCTAATATTAGTTGGATGTAAGTTAATAACTGTTACTAGAAACACTCTGATGTTAGTTGCATGTAAGTTAATAACTGTTAGTAGGAGACGCTCTAATGTTAGTTGGATGTAAGTTATTAACTGTTAGTAGGAGACACTCTAATGTTAGTTGGATGTAAGTTAATAACTGTTACTATGGGATACTCTAATGTTAGATGTATGTAAGTTAATAACTGTTACTGGAGACACTCTGATGTTAGTTGTATGTAAGTTTATAACTGTTACTATGGGATACTCTAATGTTAGATGTATGTAAGTTAATAACTGTTACTGGAGACACTCTGATGTTAGTTGTATGTAAGTTTATAACTGTTACTGGAGACACTCTGATGTTAGTTGCATGTAAGTTATTAACTGTTACGAGACACTCTTATGTTAGTTGGATGTAAGTTTATAACTGTTACTGGAGACACTGAAGTTAGTTGGATGTAAGTTTATAACTGTTACTGGAGACACTCTGATGTTAGTTGGATGTAAGTATATAACTGTTACTGGAGACACTAATGTTAGTTAAATGTAAGTTTATAACTGTTACTGGAGACACTCTGATGTTAGATGGATGTAAGTTTATAACTGTTACTAGACACTCTGATGTTAGTTGGATGTAAGTTTATAACTGTTAGTGGAGACACTCTGCTGTTAGTTGGATGTAAGTTATAAACTGTTACTAGACACTCTGATGTTAGTTGGATGTAAGTTTATAACTGTTACTAGAGACTCTTATGTTAGTTGGATGTAAGTTTATAACTGTTACTGGAGACACTGAAGTTAGTTGGATGTAAGTTTATAACTGTTACTGGAGACACTCTGATGTTAGTTGGATGTAAGTTTATAACTGTTACTGGAGACACTCTGATGTTAGTTGCATGTAAGTTAATAACTGTTACTGGAGACGCTCTGATGTTAGATGGATGTAAGTTTATAACTGTTACTAGACGCTCTGATGTTAGATGGATGTAAGTTTATAACTGTTACTAGACACTCTGATGTTAGTTGTATGTAAGTTTATAACTGTTACTGGAGACACTCTGATGTTAGTTGCATGTAAGTTATTAACTGTTACGAGACACTCTTATGTTAGTTGGATGTAAGTTTATAACTGTTACTAGAGACTCTTATGTTAGTTGGATGTAAGTTTATAACTGTTACTGGAGACACTGAAGTTAGTTGGATGTAAGTTTATAACTGTTACTTGAGACACTCTGATGTTAGTTGGATGTAAGTATATAACTGTTACTGGAGACACTAATGTTAGTTAAATGTAAGTTTATAACTGTTACTGGAGACACTCTGATGTTAGATGGATGTAAGTTTATAACTGTTACTAGACACTCTGATGTTAGTTGGATGTAAGTTTATAACTGTTAGTGGAGACACTCTGCTGTTAGTTGGATGTAAGTTATAAACTGTTACTAGACACTCTGATGTTAGTTGGATGTAAGTTTATAACTGTTACTAGAGACTCTTATGTTAGTTGGATGTAAGTTTATAACTGTTACTGGAGACACTGAAGTTAGTTGGATGTAAGTTTATAACTGTTACTGGAGACACTCTGATGTTAGTTGGATGTAAGTTTATAACTGTTACTGGAGACGCTCTGATGTTAGATGGATGTAAGTTAATAACTGTTACTGGAGACGCTCTGATGTTAGATGGATGTAAGTTTATAACTGTTACTAGACGCTCTGATGTTAGATGGATGTAAGTTTATAACTGTTACTAGACACTCTGATGTTAGTTGTATGTAAGTTTATAACTGTTACTGGAGACACTCTGATGTTAGTTGCATGTAAGTTATTAACTGTTACGAGACACTCTTATGTTAGTTGGATGTAAGTTTATAACTGTTACTAGAGACTCTTATGTTAGTTGGATGTAAGTTTATAACTGTTAGTGGAGACACTCTGATGTTAGTTGGATGTAAGTTTATAACTGTTACTGGAGACACTCTGATGTTAGTTGCATGTAAGTATATAACTGTTACTGGAGACACTAATGTTAGTTAAATGTAAGTTAATAACTGTTACTGGAGACGCTCTGATGTTAGATGGATGTAAGTTTATAACTGTTACTAGACACTCTGATGTTAGTTGGATGTAAGTTTATAACTGTTAGTGGAGACACTCTGCTGTTAGTTGGATGTAAGTTATAAACTGTTACTAGACACTCTGATGTTAGTTGGATGTAAGTTTATAACTGTTACTAGAGACTCTTATGTTAGTTGGATGTAAGTTTATAACTGTTACTGGAGACACTGAAGTTAGTTGGATGTAAGTTTATAACTGTTACTGGAGACACTCTGATGTTAGTTGGATGTAAGTATATAACTGTTACTGGAGACACTATTGTTAGTTAAATGTAAGTTTATAACTGTTACTGGAGATACTCTGATGTTAGTTGGATGTAAGTTAATAACTGTTACTAGACATTCTGATGTTAGTTGGATGTAAGTTATTAACTGTTACTAGACACTCTGATGTTAGTTGGATGTAAGTTTATAACTGTTACTGGAGACACTCTGAAGTTAGTTGGATGTAAGTTTATAACTGTTACTGGAGATACTCTGGTGTTTGTTGGATGTAAGTTTATAACTGTTACTGAAGACACTCTGGTGTTAGTTGGATGTAGGTTTATAACTGTTACTGGAGACACTTTGGTGTTAGTTGGATGTAAGTTTATAACTGTGACTGGAGACACTCTGGTGTTAGTTGGATGTAAGTTTGTAACTGTTACTAGAAACTCTGATGTTAGTTAGATGTAAGTTTATAACTGTTACTAGAGACTCTGATGTTAGTTGGATGTAAGTTTATAACTGTTACTAGGAGACACTCTGATGTTAGTTGGATGTAAGTTATAAACTGTTACTAGATGCTCTTGTGTTAGTTGGATGTAGGTTTATAACTGTTACTGGAGACACTCTGGTGTTATTTGGATGTAAATTTATGACTGTTACTGGAGGCACTCTGGTGTTAGTTGGATGTAAGTTTATAACTGTTACTGGAGACACTCTGGTGTTAGTTGGATGTAAGTTTATAGCTGTTACTGAAGACACTCTGATATTAGTTGGATGTAAGTTAATAACTGTTACTGGAGACACTGATGTTAGATGGATGTAAGTTTATAACTGTTACTGGAGACACTCTGATGTTATTTGGATGTAAGTTTATAACTGTTACTAGGAGACACTCTAATGTTAGTTGGATGTAAGTTAACAACTGTTGGTAGGAGACACTCTAATGTTTGTTAGATGTAAGTTAATAACTGTTAGTAGGAGACACTGCAATGTTAGTTGGATGTAAGTTAATAACTGTTAGTATGGGATACTCTAATGTTAGATGATGTAAGTTAATAACTGTTACTGGAGACACTCTGGTGTTAGTTGGATGTAAGTTTATAACTGTTAGTGGAGACACTCTGATGTTAGTTGGATATAAGTTTATAACTGTTACTGGAGACACTCTGGTGTTAGTTGGATGTAAGTTATTAACTGTTACTAGACACTCTGATGTTAGTTGGATGGAAGTTTATAACTGTTACTAGACACTCTGATGTTAGTTGGATGGAAGTTTATAACTGTTAGTGGAGACACTCTGATGTTAGTTGGATGTAAGTTTATAACTGTTACTGGAGACACTCTGATGTTAGTTGGATGTAAGTTTATAACTGTTACTGGAGACGCTCTGATGTTAGATGGATGTAAGTTAATAACTGTTACTGAGACGCCTGATGTTAGATGGATGTAAGTTTATAACTGTTACTAGACGCTCTGATGTTAGATGGATGTAAGTTTATAACTGTTACTAGACACTCTGATGTTAGTTGTATGTAAGTTTATAACTGTTACTGGAGACACTCTGATGTTAGTTGCATGTAAGTTATTAACTGTTACGAGACACTCTTATGTTAGTTGGATGTAAGTTTATAACTGTTACTAGAGACTCTTATGTTAGTTGGATGTAAGTTTATAACTGTTACTGGAGACACTGAAGTTAGTTGGATGTAAGTTTATAACTGTTACTGGAGACACTCTGATGTTAGTTGGATGTAAGTATATAACTGTTACTGGAGACACTAATGTTAGTTAAATGTAAGTTAATAACTGTTACTGGAGACGCTCTGATGTTAGATGGATGTAAGTTTATAACTGTTACCAGACACTCTGATGTTAGTTGGATGTAAGTTTATAACTGTTAGTGGAGACACTCTGCTGTTAGTTGGATGTAAGTTATAAACTGTTACTAGACACTCTGATGTTAGTTGGATGTAAGTTTATAACTGTTACTAGAGACTCTTATGTTAGTTGGATGTAAGTTTATAACTGTTACTGGAGACACTGAAATTAGTTGGATGTAAGTTTATAACTGTTACTGGAGACACTCTGATGTTAGTTGGATGTAAGTATATAACTGTTACTGGAGACACTATTGTTAGTTAAATGTAAGTTTATAACTGTTACTGGAGATACTCTGATGTTAGTTGGATGTAAGTTAATAACTGTTACTAGACACTCTGATGTTAGTTGGATGTAAGTTATTAACTGTTACTAGACACCTGATGTTAGTTGGATGTAAGTTTATAACTGTTACTGGAGACACTCTGAAGTTAGTTGGATGTAAGTTTATAACTGTTACTGGAGATACTCTGGTGTTTGTTGGATGTAAGTTTATAACTGTTACTGAAGACACTCTGGTGTTAGTTGGATGTAGGTTTATAACTGTTACTGGAGACACTTTGGTGTTAGTTGGATGTAAGTTTATAACTGTGACTGGAGACACTCTGGTGTTAGTTGGATGTAAGTTTGTAACTGTTACTAGAAACTCTGATGTTAGTTAGATGTAAGTTTATAACTGTTACTAGAGACTCTGATGTTAGTTGGATGTAAGTTTATAACTGTTACTAGGAGACACTCTGATGTTAGTTGGATGTAAGTTATAAACTGTTACTAGATGCTCTGGTGTTAGTTGGATGTAGGTTTATAACTGTTACTGGAGACACTCTGGTGTTATTTGGATGTAAATTTATGACTGTTACTGGAGGCACTCTGGTGTTAGTTGGATGTAAGTTTATAACTGTTACTGGAGACACTCTGGTGTTAGTTGGATGTAAGTTTATAACTGTTACTGAAGACACTCTGATATTAGTTGGATGTAAGTTAATAACTGTTACTGGAGACACTGATGTTAGATGGATGTAAGTTTATAACTGTTACTGGAGACACTCTGATGTTATTTGGATGTAAGTTTATAACTGTTACTAGGAGACACTCTAATGTTAGTTGGATGTAAGTTAACAACTGTTGGTAGGAGACACTCTAATGTTTGTTAGATGTAAGTTAATAACTGTTAGTAGGAGACACTGCAATGTTAGTTGGATGTAAGTTAATAACTGTTAGTATGGGATACTCTAATGTTAGATGTATGTAAGTTAATAACTGTTACTGGAGACACTCTGGTGTTAGTTGGATGTAAGTTTATAACTGTTAGTGGAGACACTCTGATGTTAGTTGGATATAAGTTTATAACTGTTACTGGAGACACTCTGGTGTTAGTTGGATGTAAGTTATTAACTGTTACTAGACACTCTGATGTTAGTTGGATGGAAGTTTATAACTGTTACTAGACACTCTGATGTTAGTTGGATGGAAGTTTATAACTGTTAGTGGAGACACTCTGATGTTAGTTGGATGTAAGTTTATAACTGTTAGTGGAGACACTTTAGTGTTAGTTGGATGTTTTCTACATTTTTAATACCTTGTGTTTTGACCTCCATTAATGAAGAGAAATTTACCATATTTCCATTTAACAGTAAACAAAAATATTTGAGTCACAACATTTATTTTTACATCTTCTCTGGATGTTATTATGATAAAACATGTTCGATACATTACGTGATGTGTGTTTTCACACTGTATTACAGGCACTTTGTCTGTTTCTTACAACTGTGAGAAAGAACTACCGAAATATACCGTACCACAACTGGCGTCATGCCTTCAACGTCGCTCAGGTTTTCTTCTCAATCTTAGTGGTAGGTTTTTTTTTATTTACAAAACCCAAAGTTGCTGATTTACACCATGCAAGTTCTCCAACTCTATAAGTCAGAGCATTCTTTAAATTGTAATTAGTTATATAGAAACTGATATATATAGAAAATAATATATATTATTATTAATTTACGTTTCTACAGTAATACAAATAAATAAATTACGAAGTAGTAAAGTGACTAATTTCATATTCTGACCACTCATTGTCATAATAGGAATCTAATAATAATTACACTGTACCAAGTGTGGTTTATTGAGACATTGTTATGAATTCTATTGCATTGTAAATAGTTGGTATCAACTACTTACCTAATTTCTTTTAACCTCTCACATAGTTCGTACTAACCACTTAATTAGTTTCTAGTAACCTTTCACATAGTTCGTACTAACCACTTAATTAGTTTCTAGTAACCTCTCATATAGTTTGTACTAACCACTTAATTAGTTTCTATTAACCTCTCACATAGTTTGTACCAACCACTTAATTAGTTTCTATTAACCTCTCATATAGTTTGTACTAACCACTTAATTAGTTTCTATTAATCTCTCATATACTTTGTACTAACCACTTAATTAGTTTCTATTAACCTCTCATATAGTTTGTACTAACCACTTAATTAGTTTCTATTAACCTCTCACATAGTTTGTACTAACCACTTAATTAGTTTATATTAACCTGTCACATAGTTTTTACTAATCACTTAATTAATTTCTATTAACCTCTCAAAGAGTTGGTGGTAGGTGGTGATGACTAGCAGCCTTACACTGCTAAATTAGTTACGGCTACGAGATAGCCCTCGAGTAGCTTTGCACGAAATTCAAAACAAACAAACAAGTTTGTACTAACCAATTACTTAGTTTCTATTAATCTCTCTATTAGTTTGTATAAATTTATTACTCAGTTAATATCAGAAAATATTATAGTTTTATTTTCAGTATAAACTAGATTGCAATACTTTTACCTCAACTGGGTCTGTATGTTATATTTCAGAACTGTGGACTCAAGTCTATCCTGACAGAACTGGAAGTACTGGGAATGATGGTTGGTTGTCTGTGTCACGATCTGGACCACAGAGGAACAAATAATGCATTCCAAGAAAAGTGAGAGTTCAATTAGATTTCATTTGACGAATATAATAAACCACATAGAAATTATTGTTGACTTTGCCGTGTATATTATAATTTATTGTTTACTATGCCATCCATATTTTAATTCATTGTTTACTATACCATCTATATTTTAATGCATTGTTCACTTTGCCATCCATATTTTAATTTATTGTTTACTATGCCATCCATATTTTAATTTATTGTTTACCATGCCATCCATATTTTAATTCATTGATTACTACACTGTGCATATTTTAATTTATTGTTTACTGTGCCATTCATAATTTGCTTTATTGTTTACTATGCCATCCATATTTTAATTTATTGTTTACTATACTGTGTATATTTTAATTTATTGTTTACTATACTATGTATATTTTAATTTATTGTTCACTATACTGTGTATATTTTAATTCATTGTTTACTATACTATATATATTTTAATTTATTGTTCACTATACTGTGTATATTTTAATTCATTGTTTACTATACTATATATATTTTAATTTATTATTTACTATGTCATCTATATATTAACTTATTGTTCACTTTGCCATCCATATTTTAATTCATTGTTCACTACACCATCTATATTTATTGCACCATGCAGAAGTGGCTCAGCTTTGGCTCTCCTGTATGGAAATAAAGCAACAATGGAACAACACCACTTTAACCACGCTGTTATGATTTTATCGAGTGAAGTAAGGACTTTTTAATTTAACTATAGCAAATAATAACAAACTTATTTGTCATCACAACAAATATTAAATGTTGCTATAATATATTTATTATGTGAAATGTTATTTTACTTTCAAACCAGTGTTGCTATGGTAAATATTTGTCATAATAGAATATCGTATCCCTGTTATCTGACTTCAAGAACAGCTATAGAATCTTTCTTTTTATATCACATTATTGTTCTGTGACAAAAATAATCTCTTCCAGTGCATGATTTGTTTGTAAACTATAAAAAGTATATGATCAATTATATTGTATTTATCATACGAATGCTACGAACTGCCCTTCATTGGAATATTTTGGGAACAACCTGACAACTTTCGAACACAGTATATTTTGGTTAAATATCATGTAAATGTTTACACTGAAAGCATCAGAAGCTTAAGGATATATTGGAACTTATTTCTTCTTGTGTTTTATTTGTGAAAGGGACACAACATCTTTGAATCTCTGAGTTCTGATGACTACAGCAGAGTTATGAATGTTCTGAAGAATGCCATACTGGCTACAGATCTTTCTACCTACTTCCAGTAAGAAAATCTCAAGTGTGATAGAGAAAAGGATTAGAAACCTTGTCTTTTAGTATAAATATATCTTAATAGATTCTGTTTAATTTATGTAGCAAATAGATATGAAACTAGTACAAGTATAACCATCTTCAGACAGAACAAGACTTGGATATAAAAGCATCATTGCAATGAACACATATCTCACAATTTTGGTTAAAGTTCAATTAGTTTATAAGAAGTTAAACTCTGCCTCTCATACACAGTGTATTTGTTGCTGAGTGCCAACCCCACAGTGGGCTACCTGTACTGTGCCATCATAGGTATCGAAACCTGAATCTTATCATCATAAACCTTACAAGATACAATTTAGTGATGCATATAAAGTAGAAAATATTCCACATTTGGGTAAAAATATAATTTCTCAACAGTATACAATAATTCATATTACACTTATTTTTATATATGTATCACACACCATATTGGTGAAACAACAACACTATACAATATTGTACTACCTTATATACACCTATATAGCACAGGTTACTTGTGTAACAACAACACTATACAATATTGTACTACCTTATATACACCTATATAGCACAGGTTACTTGTGTAACAACAACACTATACAATATTGTACTACCTTATATACACCTATATAGCACAGGTTACTTGTGGAACAACAATACTATACAATATTGTACTAGCTTATATACATATATATAACACAGATTACTTGTGTAACAACAATACTATACAATATTGTAGTACCTTATATACACCTATATAACTCAGATTACTTGTGGAACAACAATACTATACAATATTGTACTACCTTATATACACCTATATAACACAGATTACTTGTGGAACAACAATACTATACAATATTGTACTACCTTATATACACCTATATAGCACAGATTACTTGTGGAACAACAATACTATACAATATTGTACTACCTTATATACACCTATATAACACAGATTACTTGTGGAACAACAATACTATACAATATTGTACTACCTTATATACACCTATATAGCACAGGTTACTTGTGGAACAACAATACTATACAATATTGTACTACCTTATATACACCTATATAGCACAGGTTACTTGTGGAACAACAATACTATACAATATTGTACTAGCTTATATACATATATATAACACAGATTACTTGTGTAACAACAATACTATACAATATTGTACTACCTTATATACACCTATATAACACAGGTTACTTGTGGAACAACAATACTATACAATATTGTACTACCTTATATACACCTATATAGCACAGGTTACTTGTGGAACAACAATACTATACAATATTGTACTACCTTATATACACCTATATAACACAGATTACTTGTGGAACAACAATACTATACAATATTGTACTACCTTATATACACCTATATAACACAGATTACTTGTGGAACAACAATACTATACAATATTGTACCACCTTAGATACACCTATATAGCACAGGTTACTTGTGGAACAACAATACTATACAATATTGTACTGCCTTATATACACCTATATAGCACAGGTTACTTGTGGAACAACAATACTATACAATGTTGTACTACCTTATATACACCTATATAACACAGGTTACTTGTGGAACAACAATACTATACAATGTTGTACTACCTTATATACACCTATATAACACAGGTTACTTGTGGAACAACAATACTATACAATGTTGTACTACCTTATATACACCTATATAACACAGATTACTTGTGGAACAACAATACTATACAATATTGTACTACCTTATATACACCTATGTAATACAGATTACTTGTAGAACAACAATACTATACAATATTGTACTACCTTATATACACCTATATAACACAGGTTACTTGTGGAACAACAATACTATACAATGTTGTACTACCTTATATACACCTATATAACACAGGTTACTTGTGGAACAACAATACTATACAATATTGTACTACCTTATATACACCTATATAACACAGATTACTTGTAGAACAACAATACTATACAATATTGTACTACCTTATATACACCTATATAACACAGGTTACTTGTGGAACAACAATACTATACAATATGGTACTACCTTATATACACCTATATAACACAGATTACTTGTAGAACAACAATACTATACAATATTGTACTACCTTATATACACCTATATAACACAGATTACTTGTGGAACAACAATACTATACAATATGGTACTACCTTATATACACCTATATAACACAGATTACTTGTAGAACAACAATACTATACAATGTTGTACTACCTTATATACACCTATATAACACAGATTACTTGTGGAACAACAATACTATACAATGTTGTACTACCTTATATACACCTATATAACACAGGTTACTTGTGGAACAACAATACTATACAATATTGTACTACCTTATATACACCTATGTAATACAGATTACTTGTAGAACAACAATACTATACAATATTGTACTACCTTATATACACCTATATAACACAGGTTACTTGTGGAACAACAATACTATACAATATGGTACTACCTTATATACACCTATATAACACAGATTACTTGTGGAACAACAATACTATACAATATGGTACTACCTTATATACACCTATATAACACAGGTTACTTGTGGAACAACAATACTATACAATATTGTACTACCTTATATACACCTATATAACACAGATTACTTGTCAAACAACAATACTATACAATATTGTACTACCTTATATACACCTATATAACACAGATTACTTGTAGAACAACAATACTATACAATATGGTACTACCTTATATACACCTATATAACACAGATTACTTGTAGAACAACAATACTATACAATATTGTACTACCTTATATACACCTATATAACACAGGTTACTTGTGGAACAACAATACTATACAATATGGTACTACCTTATATACACCTATATAACACAGATTACTTGTCAAACAACAATACTATACAATATTGTACTACCTTATATACACCTATATAACACAGATTACTTGTAGAACAACAATACTATACAATGTTGTACTACCTTATATACACCTATATAGCACAGATTACTTGTCGAACAACAATACTATACAATATTGTACTACCTTATATACACCTATATAACACAGATTACTTGTAGAACAACAATACTATACAATATTGTACTACCTTATATACACCTATATAACACAGGTTACTTGTGGAACAACAATACTATACAATATTGTACTACCTTATATACACCTATATAACACAGATTACTTGTGGAACAACAATACTATACAATATTGTACTACCTTATATACACCTATATAACACAGGTTACTTGTGGAACAACAATACTATACAATATTGTACTACCTTATATACACCTATATAACACAGGTTACTTGTGGAACAACAATACTATACAATATTGTACTACCTTATATACACCTATATAACACAGGTTTCTTGTGGAACAACAATACTATACAATATTGTACTACCTTATATACACCTATATAACACAGATTACTTGTGGAACAACAATACTATACAATATTGTACTACCTTATATACACCTATATAACACAGGTTACTTGTGGAACAACAATACTATACAATATTGTACTACCTTATATACACCTATATAACACAGGTTACTTGTAGAACAACAATACTATACAATATTGTACTACCTTATATACACCTATATAACACAGATTACTTGTAGAACAACAATACTATACAATATTGTACTACCTTATATACACCTATATAACACAGGTTACTTGTAGAACAACAATACTATACAATATTGTACTACCTTATATACACCTATATAACACAGGTTACTTGTAGAACAACAATACTATACAATATTGTACTACCTTATATACACCTATATAACACAGGTTACTTGTGGAACAACAATACTATACAATATTGTACTACCTTATATACACCTATATAACACAGGTTACTTACCAACATTTCAACTTTGTTTTTGCTCATTATTAATTATTCTTACCAAAATTTTTTCCCCCAGACTACGAAGCAAGTTTTTTACTCTGATAGACATTGGAGAACTTGAGTGGGAAGAAGAGGAGAAACGGGACATACTGAAGAGCATGTTGATGACAGCCTGTGACCTGGGAGCCTGTACTAAACCCTGGCCAATCCAGCACAGGGTAACCAGTGGTCATTTACATGCATTGTTACAGTCGTTAAACTATGGTGATAATGTAGTATAAAGTATTGTTACAGTTGTTAAATTATGATGATAATGTACTATAAAATATTGTTAAAGTTGTTAAACTATGATGGTAATGTAATACTAAGTATCGTTAGAGTTGTTAAACTATGGTGATAATGTACTATCAAGTATTGTTACAGTTGTTAAACTATGGTGATAATGTACTATAAAATATTGTTACAGTTGTTAAACTATGATGGTAATGTAATATTAAGTATCGTTAGAGTTGTTAAACTATGGTGATAATGTACTTTAAAATATTGTTACAGTTGTTAAACCATGATGGTAATGTAATATTAAGCATCATTAGAGTTGTTAAACCATGGTGATAATGTACCATCAAGTATTGTTAGAGTTGTTAAACCATGGTGATAATGTACTATAAAATATTGTTACAGTTGTTAAACCATGATGGTAATGTAATATTAAGCATCGTTAGAGTTGTTAAACCATGGTGATAATGTATGATAAAGTATTGTTACAGTTGTTAAACTATGGTGATAATGTACTATCAAGTATTGTTACAGTTGTTAAACTATGGTGATAATGTACTATCAAGTATTGTTAGAGTTGTTAAACCATGGTGATAATGTACTATAAAATATTGTTACAGTTGTTTAACTATAATGATAATGCATTATCAAGCATTGTTACAGTTGTTAAACTGTGATGATAATGTACTATCAAGTATTTTTACAGCTGTTAAACTATGGTGATAACCTACTATTTTGTGTTCTTTATGTTAGTGTTCTGTGTGCAGTACAGTGTGTAATGAAACTTAACCTACACATCTAGATTTATGGATACTAAAGATACAAATAGTTTTATAAACAACTTTATAGTTTCAGAATTAAAATATTATAAACACAGTCTTTAAAACAGAAGCCTTTTTATGAGGAACAAGTGCCTAAAGCCAGTTCAGGTAATGTGAATATATGAAACAATCATTAAGTGAATCAATTGTTTGCTAAAATGTAATATTTTGTTTTGAATTTTAGGTGGCGAAACTAGTAACTGACGAATTTTTTGATCAAGGTGACAAAGAGAAGCAACAATTGAAGATTCAGCCACAGGTTGGTTTTATGAGAAGACAGACAAAACTACATAAACCACAAGTCTTGCATGTTAAGAAAACTACAAATTTACATAAATTACAAATCTTGTATGTAAAGAAAACTACATATACCACATGCCTTCTATGTTAGGAAAACTATATAAAGCACAAGTCTTGTATGTTAATAAAACTAGAAAATTATATAAACCACAAGTCTTGTATGTTAGGAAAATTACATAAATCACAAGTGTTTATGTTAAGAAAAGTACATAAATCAAGTCTTGTATGTATACAAAACTACATAAACCACAAGTTCCTTATCTTAAGAAACCTTTAAGACAACATAAACCACAAATCTTGTAGGTTAAAAAACCGACAAAACTATATGAACCACAAGTCATGTATGTTAATAAAACTACAAAACTACATAAACTACAAATCTTTTATGTTAAGAAAACTACAAACCTACAAAAAAACCACAAGTCTTTTTATTAAGAAAACTACAAAACTACTGAAACCGCAAGTTGTTTTATTAAGAAAACTACACAAACCACAAGTCTTGTATGTTAAGAAAACTACAGAACTACATAAACCACAAGTCTTGTGTATTAAGAAAACTAGAAAACTACATAAATCACAAGTCTTGTATGTTAGGAAAACTATAAAACTAAATAACCTACAGATTTCATTAGGTAACAAAGTCAAAGTCAGGTATCATAACACAACAAAGTTAATGTCACAAGTCATTAGGTAAGAAAGTTAATGTTTGGTATCATTAGGTAAGAAAGTTAATGTTTGCGTCATTAGGTAAGAAAGTTAATGTTTGGTATCATTAGGTATGAAAGTTAATGTTTAGTGTCATTAGGTAAGAAAGTTAATGTTTGGTATCATTAGGTAAGAAAGTTAATGTTTGGTATCATTAGGTAAGAAAGTTTATGTTTGGTATCATTAGGTAAGAAAGTTAATGTTTGGTATCATTAGGTAAGAAGGTTTATGTTTGGTATCATTAGGTAAGAAAGTTAATGTTTGGTGTCATTAGGTAAGAAAGTTTATGTCTGGTGTCATTAAGTAACAAATTAATCTATGGTGTCATTAGGTAAGAAAGTTTATGTCTGGTGTCATTAAGTAACAAAGTTAATCTATGGTGTCATTAGGTAAGAAAGTTTATGTCTGGTGTCATTAGGTAAGAAAGTTAATCTATGGTGTCATTAGGTAAGAAAGTTAGTCTATGGTGTCATTAGGTAAGAAAGTTAATCTATGGTGTCATTAGGTAAGAAAGTTAATGTTTGATATCATTAGGTAAGAAAGTTAATGTTTGGTGTCATTAGGTAAGAAAGTTTATGTCTGGTATCATTAAGTAACAAAGTTAATCTATGGTGTCATCAGGTAAGAAAGTTAATTAATGTTTGGTGTCATTAGGTAAGAAAGTTTATGTTTGGTGTCATTAGGTAAGAAAGTTTTTGTGTTTGGTGTCATTAAGTAACAAAGTTAATCTATGGTGTCATTAGGTAAGAAAGTTAATGTTTGGTGTCATTACGTAACAAAGTTAATCTATGGTGTCATTAGGTAAGAAAGTTAATTAATGTCTGGTGTCATTAGGTAAGAAAGTTTATGTCTGGTGTCATTAAGTAAGAAAGTTTATGTCTGGTGTCATTAGGTAAGAAAGTTAATCTATGGTGTCATTAGGTAAGAAAGTTAGTCTATGGTGTCATTAGGTAAGAAAGTTAATCTATGGTGTCATTAGGTAAGAAAGTTAATGTTTGATATCATTAGGTAAGAAGTTAATGTTTGGTGTCATTAGGTAAGAAAGTTTATGTCTGGTATCATTAAGTAACAAAGTTAATCTATGGTGTCATCAGGTAAGAAAGTTAATTAATGTTTGGTGTCATTAGGTAAGAAAGTTAATCCATGGTGTCATTAGGTAAGAAAGTTAATGTTCGGTGTCATTAGGTAAGAAAGTTTATGTTTGGTGTCATTAAGTAACAAAGTTAATCTATGGTGTCATTAGGTAAGAAAGTTTATGTTTGGTGTCATTAGGTAAGAAAGTTTATGTCCGGTGTCATTAAGTAACAAAGTTAATCTATGGTGTCATTAGGTAAGAAAGTAAATTAATGTTTGGTATCATTAGGTAAGAAAGTTAATGTTTGGTGTCATTAGGTAAGAAAGTTTATGTTTGGTATCATTAGGTAAGAAAGTTTATGTCTGCTGTCATTAAGTAACAAAGTTAATCTATGGTGTCATTAGGTAAGAAAGTTTATGTTTGGTGTCATTAGGTAAGAAAGTTTATGTCTGGTGTCATTAGGTAACAAAGTTAATCCATGGTGTCATTAGGTAAGAAAGTTAATGTTTGGTGTCATTAGGTAAGAAAGTTTATGTTTGGTATCATTAGGTAAGAAAGTTTATGTCTGGTGTCATTAAGTAACAAAGTTAATCCATGGTGTCATCATGTAAGAAAGTTTATGTTTGGTGTCATTAAGTAACAAAGTTAATCTATGGTGTCATCATGTAAAAAAGTTTATGTTTGGTGTCATTAGGTAAGAACGTTTATGTCTGGTGTCATTAAGTAACAAAGTTAATCTATGGTGTCATTAGGTAAGAAAGTTTATGTCTGGTGTCATTAAGTAACAAAGTTAATCCATGGTGTCATTAGTTAAGAAAGTTAATTAATGTTTGGTGTCATTAGGTAAGAAAGTTAATCCATGGTGTCATTAGGTAAGAAAGTTAATGTTTGGTATCATTAGGTAAGAAAGTTTATGTTTGGTATCATTAGATAACAAAGTTAATGTTTGGTGTCATTAAGTAACAAAGTTAATGTTTGGTGTCATTAGGTAAGAAAGTTAATGTTTGGTGTCATTAGGTAAGAAAGTTAATCTATGGTGTCATTAGGTAAGAAAGTTTATGTTTGGTGTCATTAGGTAAGAAAGTTAATGTTTGGTATCATTAAGTAAGAAAGTTAATGTTTGGCATCATTAGGTAACAAAGTTTATGTTTGGTATCATTAGGTAACAAAGTTAATGTTTGGCGTCATTAGGTAAGAAAATTAATGTTTGCGTCATTAAGTAACAAAGTTAATGTTTGGTGTCATTAGGTAAGAAAGTTAATGTTTGGTGTCATTAGGTAAGAAAGTTTATGTCTGGTATCATTAAGTAACAAAGTTAATCTATGGTGTCATCAGGTAAGAAAGTTAATTAATGTTTGGTGTCATTAGGTAAGAAAGTTAATCTATGGTGTGATTAGGTAAGAAAGTTAATCTATGGTGTCATCAGGTAAGAAAGTTAATTAATGTTTGGTGTCATTAGGTAAGAAAGTTAATCTATGGTGTGATTAGGTAAGAAAGTTAATCTATGGTGTCATTAGGTAAGAAAGTTAATGTTTGGTGTCATTAGGTAAGAAAGTTAATATATGGTGTCATTAGGTAAGAAAGTTAATGTTTGGTGTCATTAAATAAGAAAGTTAATCTATGGTGTCATTCGGTAACAAGTTTAATGTCTCGTATCAGTAAGTAACAAAGTTAATGTCTTGTGTCATTAGGTAAGAAAGTTAATGTCTGGTGTCATTCGTAACAAGTTTAATGTCTCAGATCAGTAAGTAACAAAGTTAATTTTTGGTGTCATTAGGTAAGAAAGTTAATGTCTGGTGACATTCGGTAACAAGTTAGTGTCAATTGTCATCAAGTAATAAAGTTAATCTTGTCAACTAGTTAGATTAAAGTCACATTTTATCAACTGACTACTATGCACAGTCAGCAAAGCTAGGTTGAACACGACCTACAAATCAGACGAACTTAACGCTAGGTAGAACCACTATACCAATGTAATGATGCAAGTTTTCTTACATCAACATCAAATGTTTCCAGGCTCTGATGGATAGAGAAAAGGAACATGAATTACCCCAGCTACAAGTTACCTGGATTGATTCTGTCTGTTTACCATTGTATAAGGTAAGATCACCTAACTACAAGTTACCTGGATTGATTCTGTCTGCTTACCATTGTATAAGGTAAGATCACCTAACTACAAGTTACCTGGATTGATTCTGTCTGTTTACCATTGTATAAGGTAAGATCACCTAACTACAAGTTACCTGGATTGATTCTGTTTGTTTACCATTGTATAAGGTAAGATCACCTAACTACAAGTTACCTGGATTGATTCTGTTTGTTTACCATTGTATAAGGTAAGATCACCTATCTACAAGTTACCTGGATTGATTCTGTTTGTTTACCATTGTATAAGGTAAGATCACCTAACTATAAGTTACCTGGATTGATTCTGTCTGTTTACCATTGTATAAGGTAAGATCACCTAACTACAAGTTACCTGGATTGATTCTGTTTGTTTACCATTGTATAAGGTAAGATCACCTATCTACAAGTTACCTGGATTGATTCTGTCTGTTTACCATTGTATAAGGTAAGATCACCTAACTACAAGTTACCTGGATTGATTCTCTTTGTTTACCATTGTATAAGGTAAGATCACCTAACTACAAGCTACCTGGATTGATTCTGTCTGTTTACCATTGTATAAGGTAAGATCACACTGACATCCCTAACTACAAGTTACCTGGATTGATTCTGTCTGTTTACCATTGTATAAGGTAAGATCACCTAACTACAAGTTACCTGGATTGATTCTGTTTGTTTACCATTGTATAAGGTAAGATCACACTGGCATCCCTAACTACAAGTTACCTGGATTGATTCTGTCTGTTTACCATTGTATAAGGTAAGATCACCTAACTACAAGCTACCTGGATTGATTTTGTCTGTTTACCATTGTATAAGGTAAGATCACCTAACTACAAGTTACCTGGATTGATTCTGTCTGTTTACCATTGTATAAGGTAAGATCACCTAACTACAACTTACCTGGATTGATTCTGTCTGTTTACCATTGTATAAGGTAAGATCACCTAACTACAAGTTACCTGGATTGATTCTGTTTGTTTATCATTGTATAAGGTAAGATCACACTAACATCCCTAACTACAATTTACGTGGATTGATTCTGTATGTTTACAGTTGTATATGGTAAGAACACACTAACCTCCCTAGCTACAAGTTACCTGGATTGATTCTGTCTGTTTACAGTTGTATAAGGTAATATGACATTAACTTTTCTGATTCTGTCTTCTACCACTTAGTATATTCAATACTGTTGAATGTTCATGTATTTAATTAATCATCATTTTTAATTATTAATTTACACAACCAAGACATCTCACTCATCCCTCTACATCATGAAGTGTGTTAGAGATTAGTTTCTTTTCATTGTAATTTAGACATATTTAAATTTGAATATGGCTGAAGAGGGAATTTTTTCTTCTAGAACTAGTGTTGAAATGTGTTTTCATAGTGAGATCTTTCATTTTTAGGCATTGTCAAAGGTCAACAATGGATTTATTGAAATGGCTATGGAAGCTGCTTCCAACAGAGACAAGTGGAAAATTCTTGCATCTCGATGAACAAGCCTAACGAATGGCAGTAGTAGTTTGTATGGACAGGACACTAGTGCCTCATAAGGTTCTACCAAATTGTCACTGTGAATTTTTCCTTTATTTCTCATCTATATTATTATCTTTTCCTGGTTGATGTTTAATAACGTTGTAATAATACGTAATTTCAATATATCAACTGATTTGAATAAGATGGCATTGAAGAAAAACTTTTATCATTGAAAGCCACCAATTGCTAGTTAAAGCAGTTTGTATTAGAAGCCAATGAGAGAAATTATGTGTTGTAAAACCAACCAATAAGAATACTGGTATCTTGCAAAGCCATCCAATGAGAGTACTTGTAAGATAAATCGGTAAGAATGTTTTTGTGATATGATAAACCATAACTGAAGAATTGTTATTATAACTTGACATCGCTTTCTGCTTTTCTTAATATGGCTTCTCTGATTCACTTAGACTGACTTTCAGTGTGTTTTGCACTTCATTTGAGTGTATCTGTTTTCTTGTCATGAATTTTAATATTTAATACCTTAAATGACAGACATTTAGTCTCCTCTCAGTGTATAGCTGTAAACTGAATTATTCTCTCAAGTACAGGAATTAATAAAATATTCACACTGTTGCCTGACTTAAGATGAATATTTTTCTATTCTGATGTGTACTTTTTACAGTTTAACAGCAAGAGTGAGTTGACGAGATTTCTAATAAATTACTTTATGAAACTACGTTTTTTTCATAGTCTTCACCAGTAGTTTATAAAGAAAGGGAACTGTTACTCAGACACAGAATATTAATTTATCATACATAATACACCTCATAAGGGGGATAATTCCCCTAATTAATATGGAATAAAAATACGTTGGTTTTGCAGTGTGTCTGTACTCCAAAGAGGGGAACAATGCACATTTTGTGAAAATGGATGTTTTGAGTGATAAGTGTTGAGTATCAATGTCCACTTGTTTGGCTTATAACAAGGATACAGACATGATACTGTCCACAGGCAGGTCATAACCTAATAGTTTTGGATTAGCTCTAGACCATTGCTGTTTTGTTTTATGTACAACCAGTCAGTTGATTCTGTAGAGAGGTGTGAACATTAATATATATGTCAGAACTCTTATTATAAAATTCTAGTATTAAATACTCTTATAAATTCTGCTGTTGGTTAAAACCACAAAATAAACTTTTATAATTCTACTGTTTGTTAGAACCAGAAAAAACGTCTCATAATTCTACTGTTTGTTAGAACCAGAAAATAAATTTCCATAATTCCACTGTTTATTAGAACAAGAAAATAGTCTCATAAATTGACTGTTTGTTAGAACCAAAAAATTAATATTATAATTCTACTGTTTCTTAGAACCAAAAAATTAGTATTATAATTCTACTGTTTGTTAGAACCAAAAAATAAACTTTCATAATTATACTGTTAGAACCAGAAAATTAATATTATAATTCTACTGTTTGTTAGTACCAGAAAATAAACTTTCATAATTCTACTGTTAGAACCAAAAAATTAATATTATAATTCTACTGTTTGTTAGAACCAGAAAATAAACTTTTATAATTTTACTGTTTGTTAGAACTAGGAAATAGTCTCATAATTCTACTGTTTGTTAGAACCACAAAATAAACTTTCATAATTCTACTGTTTGTTAGAACCAGAAAAAACGTCTTATAATTCTACTGTTTGTTAGAACCAGAAAATAAATTTCCATAATTCCACTGTTTATTAGAACAAGAAAATAGTCTCATAAATTGACTGTTTGTTAGAACCAAAAAATTAGTATTATAATTCTACTGTTTGTTAGAACCAGAAAATAAACTTTCATAATTCTACTGTTAGAACCAAAAAATTAATATTATAATTCTAATGTTTGTTAGAACCAAAAAATTAATATTATAATTCTAATGTTTCTTAGAACCAGAAAATTAATATTATAATTCTACTGTTTGTTAGAACCAAAAAATTAATATTATAATTCTACTGTTTGTTAGAACCAGAAAATAAACTTTCATAATTCTACTGTTAGAACCAAAAAATTAATATTATAATTCTAATGTTTGTTAGAACCAGAAAATAAACTTTCATAATTCTACTGTTAGAACCAAAAAATTAATATTATAATTCTACTGTTTGTTAGAACCAGAAAATAAACTTTTGTAATTCTAGTGTTTGTTTGAACAAAAAAATAAACTTTCATAATTCTACTGTTAGAACCAGAAAATTAATATTATAATTCTACTGTTTGTTAGAATCAGAAAATTAATATTACAATTGTAATGTTTGTTAGAACCAGAAAATAAATTTTCATAATTTTACTGTTTGTTAGAACCACAAAATAAACTTTTATAATTCTACTGTTTGTTAGAACCAAAAAATTAGTATTATAATTCTACTGTTTGTTCGAACTAGAAAATAAACTTTCATAATTCTAGTGTTTGTTTGAACAAGAAAATAAACTTTCATAATTCTACTGTTAGAACCAGAAAATAGTCTCATAAATCAACTGTTTGTTAGAACCAAAAAATTAATATTACAATTGTACTGTTTGTTAGAACCAGAAAATAAAGTCTCATAATTCCACTGTTTGTCAGAACCACAAAATAAACGTTTATAATTCTACTGTTTGTTAGAACCAGAAAATAAACATTCATAATTCTAGTGTTTGTTTGAACAAGAAAATAAACTTTCATAATTCTACTGTTAGAACCAGAAAATTAATATTATAATTCTACTGTTTGTTACAACCAGAAAATAGTCTCATAAATCAACTGTTTGTTAGAACCAAAAAATTAATATTATAATTCTACTGTTTGTTAAAATCAGAAAATTAATATTACAATTGTAATGTTTGTTAGAACCATAATATAAATTTTCATAATTCTACTGTTTGTTAGAACCAGAAAATAAATTTTCACAATTCTACTGTTAGAACCAAAAAATTAATATTATAATTCTACTGTTTGTTAGAACCAGAAAATAAACCTTTGTAATTCTAGTGTTTGTTTGAACAAGAAAATAAACTTTCATAATTCTACTGTTAGAACCAGAAAATTAATATTATAATTCTACTGTTTGTTACAACCAGAAAATAAACTTTTATAATTATACTGTTAGAACCAGGAAATTAATATTATAATTCTACTGTTTGTTAGAATCAGAAAATTAATATTACAATTTTAATGTTTGTTAGAACCAGAAAATAAATTTTCATAATTCTATTGTTTGTTAGAACCAGAAAATAAACTTTCATAATTCTACTGTTAGAACCAAAAAATTAATATTATAATTCTACTGTTTGTTAGAACCAGAAAATAAACTTTCATAATTCTACTGTTAGAACCAAAAAATTAATATTATAATTCTACTGTTTGTTAGAACCAGAAAATAAACTTTCATAATTCTACTGTTAGAACCAAAAAATTAATATTATAATTCTACTGTTTGTTAGAACCAGAAAATAAACTTTTGTAATTCTAATGTTTGTTTGAACAAGAAAATAAACTTTCATAATTCTACTGTTAGAACCAGAAAATTAATATTATAATTCTACTGTTTGTTAGAATCAGAAAATTAATATTACAATTGTAATGTTTGTTAGAACCAGAAAATAAATTTTCATAATTTTACTGTTTGTTAGAACCACAAAATAAACTTTTATAATTCTACTGTTTGTTAGAACCAAAAAATTAGTATTATAATTCTACTGTTTGTTAGAACTAGAAAATAAACTTTCATAATTCTAGTGTTTGTTTGAACAAGAAAATAAACTTTCATAATTCTACTGTTAGAACCAGAAAATAGTCTCATAAATCAACTGTTTGTTAGAACCAAAAAATTAATATTACAATTGTACTGTTTGTTAGAACCAGAAAATAAAGTCTCATAATTCCACTGTTTGTCAGAACCACAAAATAAACGTTTATAATTCTACTGTTTGTTAGAACCAGAAAATAAACTTTCGTAATTCTAGTGTTTGTTTGAACAAGAAAATAAACTTTCATAATTCTACTGTTAGAACCAGAAAATTAATATTATAATTCTACTGTTTGTTACAACCAGAAAATAGTCTCATAAATCAACTGTTTGTCAGAACCAAAAAATTAATATTATAATTCTACTGTTTGTTAAAATCAGAAAATTAATATTACAATTGTAATGTTTGTTAGAACCATAATATAAATTTTCATAATTCTACTGTTTATTAGAACAAGAAAATAGTCTCATATTTCGACTGTTTGTTAGAACCATAAAATATATTTCCATAATTCCACTGTTTTTTAAAACAAGAAAATAGTCTCATAAATTGACTGTTTGTTAGAACCAAAAAATTAATATTATAATTCTACTGTTTCTTAGAACCAGAAAATTAATATTATAATTCTACTGTTTGTTAGAATCAGAAAATTAATATTACAATTGTAATGTTTGTTAGAACCAGAAAATAAATTTTCATAATTCTACTGTTTGTTAGAACCAAAAAATTAGTATTATAATTCTACTGTTTGTTAGATCCCGAAAATAAACTTTCATAATTCTACTGTTAGAACCAAAAAATTAATATTATAATTCTACTGTTTGTTAGAACCAGAAAATTAATATTACAATTGTAATGTTTGTTAGAACCAGAAAATAAATTTTCATAATTCTACTGTTTGTTAGAAGCAAAAAATAAACTTTTGTAATTCTAGTGTTTTTAGAACCAGAAAATAAACTTTCATAATTCTACTGTTAGAACCAGAAAATTAATATTATAATTCTACTGTTTGTTACAACCAGAAAATAGTCTCATAAATCAACTGTTTGTCAGAACCAAAAAATTAATATTATAATTCTACTGTTTGTTAAAATCAGAAAATTAATATTACAATTGTAATGTTTGTTAGAACCATAATATAAATTTTCATAATTCTACTGTTTATTAGAACCAGAAAATAGTTTCATATTTCGACTGTTTGTTAGAACCAGAAAATAAATTTCCATAATTCCACTGTTTATTAGAACAAGAGAATAGTCTCATAAATTGACTGTTTGTTAGAACCAAAAAATTAATATTATAATTCTACTGTTTCTTAGAACCAAAAAATTAATATTATAATTCTACTGTTTGTCAGAATCAGAAAATTAATATTACAATTGTAATGTTTGTTAGAACCAGAAAATAAATTTTCATAATTCTACTGTTTGTTAGAACCAAAAAATTAGTATTATAATTCTACTGTTTGTTAGAACTAGAAAATAAACTTTCATAATTCTACTGTTAGAACCAAAAAATTAATATTATAATTCTACTGTTTGTTAGAACCAGAAAATAAACTTTTGTAATTCTAGTGTTTGTTTGAACAAGAAAATAAACTTTCATAATTCTACTGTTAGAACCAGAAAATTAATATTATAATTCTACTGTTTGTTACAACCAGAAAATAAACTTTTATAACTATACTGTTAGAACCAGAAAATTAATATTATAATTCTACTGTTTGTTAGAATCAGAAAATTAATATTACAATTGTAATGTTTGTTAGAACCATAATATAAATTTTCATAATTCTACTGTTTGTTAGAACCAGAAAATAAATTTTCATAATTCTACTTTTTATTAGAACAAGAAAATAGTCTCATATTTCGACTGTTTGTTAGAACCAGAAAAAAGTCTCATAATTCTGTTGTTTGTTTATTTCGAATATATATCATAAATATTTAAGATTTTGACCTTTCTAGTCAGTGCTGAAAGTTAAAAAATTGAAGGGTGCAAAGAAATGCAATTTAATTAAAGAAATGTCAAGTAAACAAAAACACACTTTTTGCTAAACGTCGCCTAGCAACGCCAACACTCGCTGCTAATACGTCGCCTAGCAACGAGAACTGATTATAGATAGTTTGTAAGGATAAGCTCAACATAAACTACCCTCAGTGACGTATCATCTCAAATCTTTCCTTACTCTTTGTAATCCTCTCTAACCGAAGTGGATTTGTATCGTTTCGGTTTTTAATGCATAATCTCATACACTAATATATTAATAAGAAAGTTTGGTACTGAACAAAAGAGAAACTGGCATGTTGGTTTCTCACAAATAGGCCTAGATATTTTCAGTAGTTTACTTACATTTCAAAAATCTTGACAGCATTGTAATAATTGTAGATGAAGAAAACAGACATCAAACGATTGTGTAATAATTATAAATTAGGAACACAGCTTTTCAAATCCAGCTGCCGTTGTCATTTCAAATGTTACCCACGGAATCTATCCAATAGTCAAGTCTTCTACTACATGACCATGACATGTATCCAATAGTAAAGTCTCCCGTTCCATGACTATGACATCCATCCAATAGTAGGGTCTCCTGCTCCATGACCGTGACACCATCCAACAGTAAAGTCTTCTACTGCATGGTGTGTCTCCACCATAGTAAAAACAGTTTCAATCCCTGGATGCTCATTAAACGAACAGCATTTCACCATATGACAAAACAATCTATCAATGCTTCCCCATACTAATCTATCAACATTTCCATCTTGTTGGTCCGCCTATAACCTGTCAGTGTTTCTAACTTGTGAATCCCCAGAAAATCTATAAGTACTAGCATACCTTTATTTATTCTACAATAAAAATCTGCCATCAGGAATCATAAGAGTACAACTAGATTTTGAGATTTCACGTTCTACTCCATAACATGTCGAGAAATTTTATTACCATGCACGTTAACACATGTGTTACTTGTTTCACTTCCAAGCTTGTCGTATCCCGCTAGGACAGTAGTAAGTCTTTGGATTTACAACGCTAAAATCAGCGGTTTGAATCTCTTCGGTGGACATAGCAGATAGCAAATAGCACAAATTTGATACATTTTAACAGTTAATTAACTTCTAAATTCAAGTTAAATTTCTGGTTAGTTGAGATATATATATAATAATATGTAACGTACATAACGTGATAAATCTGAGACTCGTCCGAAATAATTTATAATAGGTGACATAATGAAATCAAAAAGAGCTACGGTTCTTAACATATATTATTTTAAAATATGCATTCTAGAATCACATAACATAGTACGATACGCAAATGCCAGTTAATGTGCAATATTTTCTACGGAATTATGGAAACTATTAATTTTATTTATAAAATATATCTCTTCTTTTTCACTTCTATATTTACGTGCAGAAATAAAAAACAGTAAACATAATAATAAATATATTATTACAACTATTATGTATAAATACCATGATTAAATACGTTTATTTTTCCATATTATATTCTGCCAGATCCACTTGGCCCAGCAATTCCGACCAGAGAAATGCGTTCTTTAAAAGAATTTATTCCTTAATCACATGTATAATTAATTTTACAATATTTTGTCAGTTAATCCACAAAGATAAGTCATTCTTTTAAAATCTCTCCACGTGTAATAATTTCATATATTCATACATTTGGAGAAGTATTTCCGCAAAATGTAATTTAAGGCTGTTAAAACTAAATACAGTTAATCAATAACATTTTTTTTATTTAGCGTTCTCCCTAGAGTTACATTAATTACTACTTGGATGTTGAATAACAGTGAACACATCTTTGTAATTCAAGAATTTATAATAAATAATTTCTTCCCCAGTTTTATGCTAATTGTCATATGATTTTGTACATATACATATATCAAGGTCAACATATGAAAAGTGGAACTCAAAATCTAAATCTTTCACTTACAATTAAACTAAAATTTGTAATATTTAAGCAAACAAATCCAAATAATATAAAATAGATCAAATATCGAATCAGTAACACAAATAGAAAACAAAAACGACAAATATTACAGAAATCGTCAACAAAAGGTATAAAGTTAAAGGTAAGGGGCAATGAACAGGTAAGAGGAAGATAATTTTTCATGCCTGAGCAGAAGATTCTTTGGGGAAGCAGCCCAGTAAAGCACTTTTAGTGGAATTATCCCAGGGCCTTTTAGCACTCCTACGTTGTTTCTGGATAGACCAGTGAACCACAAAAACATGGAAACTAAAGATATGCCCAAGCCTTGAGGACAGTGCAGTGGAAATCCTTGAAGGACAGTGCAATGGGAACTGTTGAAAAACTGAGCGATTGGAGCTCTTCTAAACAGTACAGAGGGGATATTTGAGGCTAGTACAATGAAGCTCCTTCAGCACAGTTCAATGGGATAAAACACAGCATGGCCAGGTGGGTTAAGGCGTTCGAGTCGCGGGTTCGAATCCCCGTCACACCAAACATGCTCGCCTTTCAGCCATAGGGGCGTTATAGTGTTACGGTCAATTCCACTATTCGTTGGTAAAAGAGTAGCCCAAGAGTTGGCGGTGGGTGGTGAAGACTAGGGAAGGCATCCCTCTAATCTTACACTACTAAAATAGGGACAGCTGGCGCAGATAGCCCTCGAGCAGCTTTGCGCGAAATTCAAAACAAACAAACAAAGAAATATTCCGCACAATCTGTGTACTGCCGTCCGTAATTTTGAACTTAAAAATAGCTAGTCAAAAACACTCATTGCCAACTCTTGGGTGACTGTAATTGAATAGTAGGATTTTCACAAATATTCTTACAGTGCAAACACAGCCCTAACATGCGAAACAAGTTTTGTTGAAACGGTCCATGAACCATAAGCTTTCTGATCCACATTCCAAACACACTATTATCAGGCCACGCCCGACTTATTGGTAGTGAAAGTTACGTTGTGAAATATAACAGATAAAACTGAAATACATAATACTTAGAACTATCCTCATATTATTTTATGACGCCGTATATAATGACCAAATGTACTGTTTGATATAAACTTTCTTTTTTATTTTGTCCAATTTATATAATTTTTCTCGTTTATAAAATAACCTATTTCAATATTATTAAATTCATGACAACAGAATTTAGAGAGAGAGAGAGAAAAAAAAAAAGCTATAATTTACGTCTCAATAAATATTTAGTTTTAATAGGGGGCGCTCTTTTCCATGCTCATTATTCCAGAGTGATAGCTTAAGTAACTTAGGTTAAGTCTAACTCAAATTTTAGAAAATGACAACTAAAGCTTAAGAGAGCTCCTGGCTTTAAATCCAGAAGAGCAAAAGTCGTTTGAGAGCGATATTAAAGCTTTTCAGAAAAAGGTAAGCTCATTATATTGTTATTGCATTATTAACTTAATAATGTACTTTATGTAGGCTTAGTTATGTATCATATACACACACACGCACATAATTTTAAAACAAGGGAGCTGTTGGTCAATCCTGGCCGTCCTATCTTTCATAATAGACTTGAAAATAAAGCAAATTCTCGTCAATCAAATATATCAACTCTCATATTAGCAACATCTACCACATATAAAGGCCAATTCTTTACCGTAGTGTTACAAAAAAAAACAAGGTTGTTTTATTTAGCTGAAGGTGACTTCTATTTCTACTATGTCAGTATTTTTGTTTGTGCCCCCCTCTAATAACATATGAGATAATTGTGTTTTACTTTGCTTAATGACAATATAAAAATCTCTTTGTTTCTACAACCTGTTGACAGAAGTCAAAAGCTAGTCTGTAATATGTAGTCTGCACAGGAATGTGTTGCTTGTGCACTTTATTTTTGAATAAAATTATTCATTTAAAATATTTTGATATTTCTTCAGAATCTCAACAGTATTTGCTTGCCTAGTTTCTTCCTTGCTTACTCCAGTTGTCGACAATGAGGTGTTAATAAAAGTATGTGTTAATGAAAATAGGGTTGAGTTCTGTTAATATTTTGACATTACTATTTTCCCTCAAAGAGGTTACATCTCACCAGATGACAGAAATTTCAGAATAAAATTTTCTCTCCAATACCCATTCCCTGAGCACTAAAAACAGAACAGTCTAATACAAAACAATGCCGTATTGGAAGTTGGTGTATATATAATGTACTCTTTTACACCACAACAGTGCATATATTAGTCTCCAAATGTTACCATCTTATTTGTTATCAAAGGTAAATGGTTTTCTATGATTCTAGTTTATGAATAACATTGTATTTCATTTCCAACAAGTCGTGATATGCAGACTATTAATTTTGTATGCTCATGTCATGGTACAGGTTATTTTCAAGATGTTTTTTTTATATGAATCATGCCAGAGTGTAACATGTAATATTGGAATTCTTATTTTATCAGGTAAACTTAGCCAACTTGGATGTATATTTTGTTTTTAGGATGTGTTAAATATCTTGTGACATTTCTTGAAATATTAAAGTTGTCAACTCTGTGTAGGGCTGAAGTTTCTAACACTAATTTTGTTACTGTCATTTGGTGATCTGTCAATCTTGAAGTCCTAAAGTTTCTAACACTAATTTTGTTACTGTCATTTGGTGATCTGTAATAAACTCTTTACTCTTTTTTACATCCACCAATAGAAATCCAAATGGATTCAGTCTCTTACTATTATTCTTAATATTTTAACTTCAACAGGATGTAATTAGCATGTTACACATACAACCACTCCTATCTTTATATTCTAACTTCAACAGGATGTAACTAGCATGTTACACATACAACAACTCCTATCTTTAATACTCTATTAAATAGCCTGTAACCTTGTATTTCAAAGAAATTTTTTCATCAAAATCAACTTTGTGTAACAATATTTCAGTTATTCCATTTATAGGAAAATCCTCCATTCTTACCAATGTTCTACAGTCATCTATTTTATTTCTTCTGGCATTACAATAGTGACACTTAAGCCTAACTGTATTACTATTTCCTATATTAAACTTTACTCTGCCCCTAATTCTTTGTGAATTTAGTTTATCCTGTCTCTCACCAATGTCTAGCCTTTGTTTAAAACTTCCCTTACAGTTAGGTTAATAGCCCTGTAAACAAGTCAGCCTCTACCTTATTTAAATGTAAACCATCCATTCTAATGTGCTCTCTTCTTCCATTGAACCGATCCAACCAGTCAGTTTGGTCATCCTTATTAACCTCAGCCTAGTATTTAGTCCTAGTGACACACTTATAACTTGATTCCCATTGGCAGTATCCCACACAAAATTATGTTGTGCCTTTTCCTTTAAATGCCTTTATCAACCCAATGTACTTATTAATTGGTTCCTCAGACCTACCTTTCTGTAAGTTGTTAACCCCTACATTCATTATGAAAACTGTATCTCCCTTAACTATATCTGTCAGTTATATCCTCCACCTGTGCCCCAGGATAGTATAATGTAATTCTTTTTTCCCTATTTACCCCACAGACTTCATGCCTTGCCACCTTTAACCTACTTATAATCCACATCCTTCTCTGATCATTTTGTTTTCTTTCCTCCAATAGTTCCTCATCTGCAGAAGTCAAGGTGTTAAAACAGAATAGGCTTGTTATAACTAAATTCACTACTTTTAACCCTAAAAGTACTCTTAAGTTTCTGAAAGTTCTTGTTAGCTGATGTATTCCTTTCATGTAAGAAGCTCTTCCTGAAATCTTACCACTTCCTAGTCTATGATTCTTTTATTTCTTGTCTCCACTTTAATTGATAGTTTCAGGTCTTTCCTTTAATTATACAGAACTTTAAAATATAACTTAATTATTAGAAATGGCAATAACTTGTCTCTACTTTGACGTATACATAATGTTAATATGTTGAGGTTGAGTTATTTGATAACTTACTCTAGTCTGAATTTAAACCAATGAATTTGTGTTCAAATACATAATAGTTAAAACATTGAGAGACAACAAACTAGTATTTAGATTGTATTTATTGATTAAAACAATATATTTATGCTGTTTTATGATATATCCAGTAAGTTGAAGTACACGTAAGCCTGTTACACGTCCTATGTCTATTTTAACATTGGTAAAATTTACACTACTTGACTCTTAAGTTCAAACTTTGACTGTCTTTTATTTATTTACCAGTTTTACTACATCTAGTTATTCTTGTTTACTACAAGTTGTAATAATTTTAAGAGCTCAACTTTTCTACATTATCTCTCATCTGTCTCTTGATCGTGAGATTATTTTGTTTTAAAGACTGATAAAATAATAGGAATGTTATACTTCAGCTAAGTTATAACACAGAACAGATTGCAAGTCTTAACATCATGGTGATATGCTGAACTAATAATGTCCAGTTAACTCATTATCAACTTAAATTCATATAATCAATTAGTTTTAAATAGTTTTGAAGTTTGTTCTCTGGATTACTTAACTTTTGTGTTAATAACTTCACTTATCCTGTTTTCAAATGTATTAAAATAATGATAGTCACTTGACCTTTTTTATTTCTCTTCCATATCAGAATGTAATCTGAATGTAGAAAGTTTGTTTATATTAATGATGGACACAGTACAGTATTAGATCTACAAGTGACATGCCCTTATTTCAGTGTTATTTCCTATCTGGACATTGTGAGAGCAGTCACAGCTTGGCATTTAGCCTAACTTTATAAATAGTTGATTAGTTACTTGAGAGATAGCTAAAGGTTTGGATATTTGTGATCAAATGATCTCAGTTACAAACAGTTTGATTTTTTCTTTCCCAACAGCAGAGACAAGAGGATGTTCTGGTCCCTGGTGTTGTCTACCTGAAACATATTCCTCATGGCTTTTATGAAAATGAAATGTACAAGTACTTTTCTCAGTTTGGAAAAATTAAAAACCTTCGACTTGGAAGAAGTAAAAAAGTAAATGTTATTTTTGTTAATTATGCAGCTTACTGTAGACCAGTTGACCTATTGAGGTTAAATATATAAAGGTTATTTTTCTATTTTAGCTTAGAATATGGACTTATGACTAACTTAAGTAGTTAAAGGATGAGATCTTGTTGGGAATTCTTCTAAAAATATCACTTATACGAAAGGTAATGAACTGATAAATTGATTCATTGTAATTAATAATGGTATAAGATATGTTCATTAGTTGATCAGTTTTAGTTCTGATCATTCTAATCATTGTAATTAATAATGGTATAAGATGTGTTCATTAGTTGATCAGTTTTAGTTCTGATCATTCTAATCATTGTAATTAATAATGGTATAAGATGTGTTCATTAGTTGATCAGTTTTAGTTCTGATCATTCTAATCATTGTAATTAATAATGGTATAAGATATGTTCATTAGTTGAGCAGTTTTAGTTCTGATCATTCTAATCATTGTAATTAATAATGGTATAACATATGTTCATTAGTTGATCAGTTTTAGTTCTGATCATTCTAATCATTGTAATTAATAATGGTATAAGATATGTTCATTAGTTGATCAGTTTTAGTTCTGATCATTCTAATCATTGTAATTAATAATGGTATAAGATATGTTCATTAGTTGATCAGTTTTAGTTCTGATCATTCTAATCATTGTAATTAATAATGGTATAAGATGTATTCATTAGTTGATCAGTTTTAGTTCTGATCATTCTAATCATTGTAATTAATAATGGTATAAGATGTATTCATTAGTGGATCAGTTTTAGTTCTGATCATTCTAATCATTGTAATTAATAATGGTATAAGATATGTTCATTAGTTGATCAGTTTTAGTTCTGATCATTCTAATCATTGTAATTAATAATGGTATAAGATGTATTCATTAGTTGATCAATTTTAGTTCTGATCATTCTAATCAATAATGGTATAAGATGTATTCATTAGTGGATCAGTTTTAGTTCTGATCATTCTAATCATTGTAATTAATAATGGTATAAGATGTATTCATTAGTGGATCAGTTTTAGTTCTGATCATTCTAATCATTGTAATTAATAATGGTATAAGATGTATTCATTAGTTGATCAGTTTTAGTTCTGATCATTCTAATCATTGTAATTAATAATGGTATAAGATGTATTCATTAATTGATCAGTTTTAGTTCTGATCATTCTAATCATTGTAATTAATAATGGTATAAGATGTATTCATTAGTGGATCAGTTTTAGTTCTGATCATTCTAATCATTGTAATTAATAATGGTATAAGATGTATTCATTAGTTGATCAGTTTTAGTTCTGATCATTCTAATCATTGTAATTAATAATGGTATAAGATGTATTCGTTAGTTGATCAGTTTTAGTTCTGATCATTCTAATCATTGTAATTAATAATGGTATAAGATGTATTCATTAGTGGATCAATTTTAGTTCTGATCATTCTAATAATTGTAATTAATAATAGTATAAGATGTATTCATTAGTTGATCAGTTTTAGTTCTGATCATTCTAATCATTGTAATTAATAATGGTATAAGATGTATTCATTAGTGGGTCAGTTTTAGTTCTGATCATTCTAATCATTGTAATTAATAATGGTATAAGATGTATTCATTAGTTGATCAGTTCTGATCTATGTAGATTATTTTACTTTAACCAGAAGTCAGTGATAAATGCCCATGAACTGTAAAACAAAGATTATTGAACGGGAAACCTATTAGAGAAAGTTATATACTTAGAGTTAAGATTTATATCAACCTTGTGGCCAGTGTAGCTAATTAATTATGTTATGTTTCGAGTGGTGAAGGTTAAAATGTATTTTTTTGTGAATTGGCTACTCTTCCAATGAAATATCACTTGGTTTGACCAGCTTTGGATATTAGGTTGGTCCTAGATACATATATTTAAGTATGGAACAGTAATTGATACAGGAACACTAGTTGTTGACTTCAATTACTGATAATGAATTCATTTCTTGTGAGAAATGTAACATCAGTATAACATGGCTGAAGATTCTCTAAGCCACTCTGCAGGTGACTGGCATCTGTGGCAGAATGCCATGTTATGTTTAACCTGTTAATGTAGAACTATATTGAACAAGTTATCCTTCAGTGTTCCATTATTTGTACAGTATGTTCAGGAAAAATACACAAATAGAAGTCAAATAACCATTACATGTCACTAGAATAAAAACTGGTTTTGTTATCTTTTATAATGTGTCTTAGGTTACATTAAAATGATGTAGGTCTGTGTATTTTCATAGAAATTATAATATAGCCTGTGGACAACAAGTGTACAATTGGTCCTTCATGATAGTCTCTGCATGTCTGCCATTGAGAAAAGTAAACATGTTAAACACATTTGGGTAGTGATTGATTCTCTTCTTAAACTGCTCTAAAGTCTTGTCCTACTTTACTGGATATGGTAATTTATTCAATAAGTTAATTATCTTTGTGTGAAAAATAAAACTGCCTTACTCACAGCCTAGCCCGTCTGTTCCAGATGTTAAAACTTGTTCTGTTATCTTCATTATATGACACAAAGAAATCAGAGGCCTTTATCCTATCAATCTCCCTCATATCATATTTTATCTTAATCTCTCTCCCTCATATCACATTTTATCCTATCAGTCTCTCTCCCTCATATCATATTTTATCCTATCAGTCTCTCTCCCTCATATCATATTTTATCCTATCAGTCTCCCTTCCTCATATCATATTTTATCTTAATCTCTCTCCCTCATATTATATTTTATCCTATCAGTCTCTCTCCCTCATATCATATTTTATCCTATCAATCTCCCTCATATCATATTTTATCCTATCAGTCTCCCTTCCTCATATCATATTTTATCTTAATCTCTCTCCCTCATATTATATTTTATCTCTATCGGTCTCTCTCCTCATATCATATTTTATCTCTATCAATCTCCTCATATTATATTTTTTGTCTATCAGTCCTCTCTCAGATTACATTTTGTCTCTATCATCTCTCTCCCTCATATCACATTTCATCCTATCAATCTCTTTCCCTCATATCACATTTTATCCTATCACTCTCTTTCCCTCATATCATATTTTATCCTATCAATTTCCCTTCCTCATATTATATTTTATCCTGTCAATCTCCCTTCCTCATATCATATTTTATCCTGTCAATCTCTCATATCATATTTTATCCTATCAGTCTCCCTTCCTCATATCATATTTTATCCTAGCAGTCTCCCTTCCTCATATCATATTTTATCCAATCAATCTCTCTCCCTCATATCGCATTTTATCCTATCACTTCCTTCCTCATATCATATTTTTCTATCAGTCTCTCATATCATATTTTTTATCCTATCAGTCTCCTCCTCATATCATATTTTATCCTATCAATCTCCTTCCCTCATATCATATTTTATCCTATCAGTCTCCTTCCTCATATCATATTTTATCCTGTCAATCTCCCTTCTTCATATCATATTTTATCCTATCAATCTCTCTCACCCATATCATATTTTATCCTATCAATCTCTCTCACCCATATCATATTTTATCCTATCAATCTCCCTCATATCATATTTTATCCTATCAGTCTCCCTCCCTCATATCATATTTTATCCTATCAGTCTCCCTCCTCATATCATATTTTATCCTATCAGTCTCCCTCCCTCATATCATATTTTATCTTAATCTCTCTCCCTCATATCATACGTAAGAGTTTAGTACTGTCACTAATTATGTATTTCTCAATATTGTTGAGTGAAAGAAATGACCTCTAGCTCTGATCTGTAAGGTACTTCATGAATCTTTCTTCCATCCTTTAGTAATGTGATTTTCTTAGATAATCCAAAATTTTTTGAGACTATTATTACCTCCTTTTGTTTGTCCAGACAACATCTAATGTCCTTAGTAGAAGTTACTAAAATAAGATATCCATATTGGGTTCATGTTTTTATTTATTACATTTCACTAAATGATCTAATTTCTTTTAGCAGGCTCACAGAAATTTGACTGTAATTTTTAGTAAGTCCATTTTTCTGAACTAACATTAAATCTTTAAAGCAACAATTTTGATTAGTTTCTCCTCAGGACAATTCTACTGTGCTGTTTTATTTAGTGATGGAAATAAACTTTTATTGATTAAATGTTTTCAGACAGGAGGAAGTCGAGGCTATGCTTATATTGAATTTCAGTGTGATGAAGTTGCAAAGATTGTTGCAGAGACCATGAACAACTATCTGATGTTTGACCAACTGATGAAGTGTAAGTTTTACACTTGAGACAAAAACTTTGTTTTTATAAGTTTGATATGACATCTGTCATAACTGAACATAGATATTTACAGACAAGGTTTCTCAGTAAATGTATTGACTTTCTTATAGATGTTTCTGTACGTTCGAAAAAATTTCAATTTCATTTTGTATCCTTTTTACAAGAACCTTTCATAATGAAACCCATGTTTATATGTTGTCTTCTTTTACAGGTAAGTTTATTCCACCAGAAATGGTTCACCCATTAACCTTTAAGGGTGCAAGGAAAAAAATACATCTTGCTAAGTCTGTTACAATGTTTCATCAGAATAAGTGGAAATGTCCTGAGAAGGAGAGGAAGAATCTGGTGAAACGAGCCCGAAGGATCAAGAAAACCCAGGCCAGACTGGCGGAGCTAGGAGTTACATTTGATTTTGACCTCAGAGTGCGATACATTCATTTTACTTTGTATTATAATTGTTTATATACCAGTGTTTATATGTTATGAATTTTTCATATATTCTGAGTGCAAGACTTACTAAATATGATATATGGTGTGAATATTTAGACATAGGAAAGTGTTTTTGGAGAAGTAGATATTTTAACCAGCATGAGGTGCACATCACATGCTTGTACAGAACATCACGTAAGAATGTAGACGTACGTCTTAAAATGTGTGATTCGGAACACGCTGCTCCTCTACAGAACAAATACCAAATACCTCATGCCACTGCTGAAAATAACTTGGAAAGCAAGAGGTCTTTGATTGAACTACAGATAATAATGAGAACTGCACATGGCTGTAGTCAATAAGGAAGGGAACATAGTCCTAGCACAATAGTCCACTTCAGTGGTTTGAGTACATCAAAAGCTTGTTTTGTTCCTCTTTGTTGCACTGTTCATTTGTGTTCTTTCTCATGAAGAACTATGCAACTCTTAGGTTACACTTGTTACCTGTAATTTTCTGTTAACATTTAAATTATTATTATTTCTTTGCTTACTTTTCTTGACCTTAAAGAAAGAAACATGAACAAAAGTATACAAATTGCTGGAATCTCCAAACTGTTTGTTTGTTTCCTGTTGTCAATCAGAAACACTCTGACATTGAGCAGATTCACTGTGAATCAGGAAGTTGATTCTGTTGAACTTCTTTTTGTCAGTTTGACTGTCTGTGAACCTGCTACATATTTGGATGATTTGTACCAATTCTTCCCATTGCTATCTTTGTGTTTGGCTCTTCTTTCCCCGATGAGGTAACCCTTACTTCATCCTTCACCACTCTAATGTCTCAAGTACTTGATATTTTTCTTTCATCCCGTTGTTTCAGCTGGTTTACATTAATGTTCAATCTTGAGCTTTCTCTTTCCCTCTTCTCTGATATTCACAGTAACTTTAATTCTTTTCTGTCTCAGGTTTGTGTTATAACCCACTTGTTATGTCCTCCACAATGTTGAGACTCCCTCTGTCTCAGTTTTGTGTTACATATAACCCAGTTGCCATGTCCACAATGTTGAAACTCCCTCTGTCTCAGTTTTGTGTTACATATAACCCAGTTGCCATGTCCACAATGTTGAGACTCCCTCTGTCTCAGTTTTGTGTTACATATAACCCAGTTGTCCTCCACAATGTTGAGACTCCCTCTGTCTCAGTTTTGTGTTACATATAACCCAGTTGCCATGTCCTCCACAATGTTGAGACTCCCTCTGTCTCAGTTTTGTGTTACATATAACCCAGTTGCCATGTCCACAATGTTGAAACTCCCTCTGTCTCAGTTTTGTGTTACATATAACCCAGTTGCCATGTCCACAATGTTGAGACTCCCTCTGTCTCAGTTTTGTGTTACATATAACCCAGTTGTCCTCCACAATGTTGAGACTCCCTCTGTCTCAGTTTTGTGTTACATATAACCCAGTTGCCATGTCCTCCACAATGTTGAGACTCCCTCTGTCTCAGTTTTGTGTTACATATAACCCAGTTGCCATGTCCACAATGTTGAAACTCCCTCTGTCTCAGTTTTGTGTTACATATAACCCAGTTGCCATGTCCACAATGTTGAAACTCCCTCTGTCACAGTTTTGTGTTACATATAACCCAGTTGCCATGTCCACATTCCACTTTCTTCAAGCATCAATCCCATGAATTCCTTCTTCAAGTTTATGGACTGTTTTTTCTCTTTGATCAGTTTTTTTTCTGACTTGCTTACTTACTTTTCTGTCTGTCCTCTTTTCATATTCTTTCTGAGAAGTCAGATTTTTCTGTTTAAGACAATTCCTTTTGGGTTGTTAACACCCCCATATGCTTTCCTATAATTTAGAAAGATATTAGCTGAAGTTGATGCTACTCAAGTTGAGTGCTACGGTGAAACTTGGATCACACCAATTGGCTTGCTATTACCTTTCTCTCAGAAATTGATCCCATTGTCATCAATCTACCATCTGTTAATGACTGCATGGAAACAGTAACTGATTACATTTTTCAAGTGGCTGTTCATTCTGTATCTCAAACCGTAACCCATGGTATCCTTGTCTGCACTGGTCTTCAGCTTGTCAGCAGGTATAGAAGGCTTAGAAATTGGTCTGGGATATCTTTTGCAGGTATCCCATTCTTTCAAATTGCATTGTATTCCAGCAGGCTCATACCCATGTGTGGAAAGTCAGGCATCAAAACCAAAAGGAATCTTGGATTATTTTCATAACTTCTGTCATTAGTTCCAAAGTCATATGGGATAAGATTTGGAAGGGTAGTGGCAGGTATGTTCACTTTCCATTTTGCTCTTCAATGGCTAGGAAGTTGCTGATGCCCAGAGTATTACTGACACTCTTATCAAGAGCTTTTTTAGTCTTTCCAGTACTTTTGTTTCTTCCACTGCTTTCTTGGCTATCAAGTCCCAGGCAGAGCAATTGTCTCTTTTCTTTGGGCTGATCGTTTCTACAACTGTAATTGTCCCTTTACATTGGTGGAACTAGAGTTTGCTCTTGTCAGGCCTGATGATGTTCACTATGAGATGACGTGACACCTGTCTCCTGCCTCTCTTGCTCCACGTGAATTCAACCCTTTCACATTCTTTCACTCAAGACCTTCGAGTCCTTCAGGGATGTGGCTTAAGTGTCAACCTTTTCAGTATCAAGCAAGATCAGTGTTAACACCACAGCAAACAGTTTTGTCTTTGACTTTTCCAAGATGACCATGCATTTTTGTCATCCTCATCTCAAGCTCCATCTCAGTGATGTTTTTCTTCCCATGGTTCTCGACGTAAAGTTCTTGTTTTTCATCTTTAACCATAAGCTGACTTTAATTCCTCAAATCAAGCAGCTGTGTGTCAAGTGTGTGAGGGCCCTGAACATTCTCCATGTTCTATCTGCAACCTCATGGGGAGTGGATTGGTATTCTGTGTTCAAGATCTTTTGTGCCCTAATTCAGTCCAAACTGGACTATGGGCTTCTGGTTCCACTAGAACCTAATCCTTGAAGATGCTGAACCTCATTCAACACCTGGGGCTTCAGCTTTGCATGGGCACTTTCCACACTTCTCCAGTCCAGAGTTGTACACTGAGTTCCATGAACTTCCCCTTACCCTCTTCCATTTCCAACTTTCTCTGTAGTATGCTATCAAACTTCAATCCTTACCACAACATATCCCACCTGGGGTTGTGTAGCCCCTCCTCAGGGAGATGTGCTCTTTCAGAATAGACGGTTTGCCATTTGTTGAATGACTTTGCTGTTTCCAATAAACAACCCATCCTGCCATGTATTATTAACATCCTCACCTGTGACCTTTCATTGAATTATCTGAGAAAGTTGGGTACTCCTGATTGGAAGTACAGTCTTCTCTTTACTAAACACCTTTCGAACCATCCTTCACTTCTATTTATATATGTGGTTCAAAATCAAGTGACTTTGTGGGATTTGCCACAGTTTGTTGTGGCTTAATGGTTATTCATAGGATACTATCTGCAATTTCTGTGTTCACTTCCAAGATGTTTGCTATTTCTCTTGCCCTTTATCATGTAGCAGATAAGCAGTTCACTGTTTGTACTATTTATACTAACTCTTTTAGCCTTCTGTTGGCCCTGGAATTGCTTAGCATTAGTTCTAGCCCTGTTCTTGTAAAAATTCAAGAAAGGCTAGTTTAGTTTTGTTCATCTTCCTTTAATATCCAGTTTTTCTGGATGCCTGGCCATGTTGGTATTAGCAAGAACAAGCTTGCTGACACTATAGTTAAGTCTTGGGTGGGGGTATATGGAGACTTCTGGTTCGTGTAACCCCAGTGATGTGAAAATGAGTGAACAATACGTTGATAAGAAGTAGATCAAGGGTTTGAACCTCGAAAATAATAGTACAAGCTACCCCAAAATTAACACGTGCACATTCTTGGTGGTTCAGAATTTATATACTCTTTTCACCACTAACACAAGATACTGACTGTGGTGGTAAGGTTGATTATTTATCTGAAGTGGTTTACTTATCTCTGTGTAGACTTAGGATTTGTGTGTTTAATGAAACTTTTATAGTAATGCAAGTGTGAAAAAGGTGCAGCTTAATTTGTAACTATATAATCTGAAGAAGAGACTTTAAACTTTCCTAGGAGACTTTATCATAGATATTATAAATTTACCTTCATTGAAATAGTTGATACCTAGTCATCTTAATAATCTGTTATTCTCTTGGTAGGAATTATTTCTCTCAGAGCTCTAGTTGTAAATCAGCAGAAGCTCTGATTATCAGGGCATTTTTAGTCATAAAATGTTTGTCAGGGGATTCTCGATATGCATCAGAAACTTTGTCCCATATTGTTCAGTGGTAGAATTTATCTCACTAAAAATCAAGTCTCTGTACCTGTGAAGAACACAACTTGGATAACCAATTGTAAAGCTTTGAGCTTAACAGCAAGCAAACTAGCATAAATTATTCTAATGGTAAAACCAGCAGTAACTGTGCTAATCACAATATTTTGAGTTTTAAAATCAGTTGCAACTGTGCTGAACAGGGGATTTTGAGTGTTAAAACCAGCAGCAACTGTACTGATCAGGGGATTTTGAGTTTTAAGACCAGGAGCAACTGTGCTGATCAGGGGATTTTGAGTGTTAAAACCAGCAGCAACTGTGCTGATCAGGGGATTTTGAGTGTTAAAACCAGCTGCAACTGTGCTGATCAGGGGATTTTGAGTGTTAAAACCAGCAGCAACTGTGCTGATCAGGGGATTTTGAGTGTTAAAACCATCAGCAACTGTGCTGATCAAGGGATTTTGAGTTTTAAAACCAGCTGCAACTGTGCTAATTAGGAGAGTCCTAATTGTAATCTCAACAGAAAATGTGTCATGATAAATAAGTGGATATTCAAATGAAAAGCACTTTTAAGTTTCTTTTTCTCTATGTCTAACAGCTTCCTAGAAGACCAACGTCAAAAGTACAAAATGACCTATCAACATCAGATCGTGTTCAGTCAAATATTCAGGAAGATAAGAATACTGATGTTATTGAGGTTGACAGCAGTGAGGACGAAATCTATTTCCGAACACCTCCGAATGTAATCAAAACCAAGAAAATTAAAAACAGCCAAGTTAACGACACTACAGAAACTTCAAAGAAAATCAAAGCATTTAGTTCTAAAAAAAACACTATCGTCTAGTGATAAGGAATTATTTAGTGACATGATTAAGGCAGAGAAGGTTCGACACAGAACACAAAAGAATAGACAATTAAATATTAAACAGAAGGCAATATCTGTGACCAAGAAATCTGTCTCCAAGATGCTAACAACAAAGAAATTTATTATGTAGCAATCATCAATAAATCTTATTTTTGACCATTCTCTGTTCTTGTGGAATGAGTTAACTCCATAATCATGTATTTAGGGCTAACATCGGATTATGGCGTTACATCTAATAAGTTAATCTTTTGCTAAAACTTGTTATTTATGATACAAAAATAATATAATCTCCAGAACAAGGCTGTTTTTATTTCAATCAACATTTAGCTTTTAAAACTCAGAAGCGAACAGGTTGTTATACCGTAAGCCCCCCAATTAGGAACTGTCAGATTTTACTTTCCTTCCATAAGTAATACTCTAGTTTTAGTAATAGTAATAGTCTTAAGTGATCTACTTATACGGATTCTGACTTTTGTTTTTGTGTTCATTCTAAATATCAGATTTCCTAAACATCTATTTGCCACAACTATCATGGTAAACCTTTATGACATTTGTACATTAAAATTATACAGGCATTCTGAAAGAGTGCCCATAAAATATCTAAAGAACTAATTCAGTTTTTTAAAAAATCGAAAACTTTTTCCTTATGTTATAAATTCTTTCATTTCAAAGTTTCCAACATCAACTTGAGGTTTTATAAATAACACCACAGAATAAAGTAAAGAATTACTGGTAGAAAAACGTAAACAACAAATTAATTGGATCGTTTGTTTCTAACATCTTTATCTTAAAATAATCCATTAATACTCAAAATAGGCAGAAATTACTGATCCAATTAAACACGCTGCACAAGCCAAAAATAGACTGGAACTATGTTTTCTGAGAACCCATCTGAACTTGTACATAATCTCTCAGATCATGTTTTAAACAACTCTGAGAAACGTGGTTTAAACTCCTAAAAAAATCGGTTATACTAATTTTTTGTAAATTTTGAAGAAATTACTAACCAGTGTAAACTGCTACTGATTTGGACTGAAAACGGGTGCACTGTTGATAATTCTGTCACACAAAAAAAGAGGTGTAGCGTTTTGTGGGTTCCATACTTATTAATTAAAAAACAAACATAAAAATAAACCTGTCCAACGATGAAACAGCTGATAATCTGAAACTTTTAAACAATGTAGAGCTCTGAAATCCTGACAGAGGAAATGGTGGTGGTGTCATTCTCAACAAAGACCACCTTCATAAGGTCTGTATCATCTTAAATGGTGGTGGTGTCATTCTCAACAAACAAAGACCACCTTCATAAAGTCTGTGTGTATCATCTTAAATGACTACAGTCATAGATAAAAGATTCCACCCAAAAGAGAGAAAATAAATTTCAAAGACCCAATTGGAATTAAAGTGAATAACATTTCCGGTCGCGTATAGAACCAGGTTAAACCTGTTGGATCACATAGTGGCATTGTTGTGTGTGGTCTGTCTAAACTAGTTGTACCAGTCAGACCCATTATACCCAACATAGGAACACAGTTATAAACTAGCTGTATTTTTAATCAAGTTGTTACTTCTGTTTACTAATAACTTTACTGTTAAAGATTTCTTTGATTTCTCTAGTTTCATCAAATCTATGAAATTTTATTTCAGTCATTATACACAAACACTCCATTTGATGATGTAGTCAAATTAAGTTGTGATTTAGTAGTTTCTGACAACAATAAATTTATTGGCTTAACTGAAAATACATTTAGTAAACTACTAAAAATTGTCACCAAAGAATCTCATTTTATGTTTAATAATAAAACATTTGTTTATAAGTGGTACCTTAATGACACTTTTATTGCTTTCAGAAAGCAAAAATGTCACAAAGTTTCAGAATTACTTAAAAACATAGGAATATCGACTTCAAGACACAAAATAATCAAAGCTTCCTTTATTTACACCTAGAAGTTATCAGCCCGAAGCTAAGTACTACCACAAATCAACTTTCCTGACCTCTGCTGTCAGTTCAGTACATTTATATTTGACTGTTACTAAACTAATTTAATAAGTATTTCAGTTCGTAGAGCATACAAACTTACCAGGTATTATGGTTGTCTTCATGATGTAGTTACTGATATTTAAAAAATTTATATTCTATTAAAAATTCCTTCCCTCTAGCACTCATTAATAAGACTATTTTTAAATATATGTTAAAGTTTAAAACCACATGTCCTAACCTCAGCGTTCCAAAGTGTCATATCACCCTGGTTTTGCCATCACTGGTTCCCATAGCATCAAGCTAAAAAGTAAAACCAATAACAATTTACGACCAATTTATCCCCAAGTCAACCTAAGAGTAACTTTCAAATGGATACGCAATTTTCTTCCTGTTTAAAGACAAAATATATTCTTCAAAACAAGATAATATGTCATCTTAAATGACATAATATATAAATTATATATTACCACGTAATCAGTGGTAGAATATAACATTTGTTTCCTTATTTGTTTGTTTTGGAATTTCGCACAAAGCTACTCGAGAACTATCTGTGCTAGCCGTCCCTAATTTAGCAGTGTAAGATCAGAGGGAAGGCAGCTAGTCATCACCACCCACCGCCAACTCTTGGGCTACTCTTTTACCAACGAATAGTGGAATTGACCGTAACATTATAACGCCCCCACGGCTGGGAGGGCGAGCATGTTTGGCGCGACGCGGGCGGCGAAAAACCAACCAGTGAACACTTCAGAATAATAGATTTAGAAAAGGATTGAATGAACGCTGCCTGAACTGAACAATCAACTTGTTACATCACAAACTATCATCGTACCTGAAATAAACACAAAGTTAAAAACTACATACAATAAACAAGTGTCAGTATCTACTGATATGACAAACATCTGAGAGATATAAGATGATCTCAAACTAACAAAATGATACATTTATAAAAGAAACACCAACTTCTACCAGGAAATAAAACATATTAACTGGTATAATTATGTATAAAGTAAGTTCAAATAAACCAAAATATGGTTGAAGAGAATCACGTAAGCATTTTCATCAGTTTCCGGGTCATAAGTCCAAATATTATCAAAAGTTTCGCATAAAACTCTTTTGAGTTTACCATTTAGTCAAAGGGTAACGTGTAACAATAAGTCAATATAAGTGTAACACGTAAAATGTGTTGCTTAACACAGATAATTTACTGTTACTTTGTATCTACGTAACTGTAAGATGTGATACGTGTGTGGTTTAGTTTACACCAGATAATTTACTGTTACTTTGTATCTACGTAACTGTAAGGTGTAATACGTGTGTGGCTTAGTTTACACCAGATAATTTACTGTTACTTTGTATATCTACGTAACTGTAAGATGTAATACGTGTGTGGTGTAGTTTACACCAGATAATTTACTGTTACTTTGTATATCTACGTAACTGTAAGATGTAATACGTGTGTGGTTTAGTTTACACCGGATAATTTACTGTTACTTTGTATATCTACGTAACTGTAAGATGTAATACGTGTGTGGTGTAGTTTACACCAGATAATTTACTGTTACTTTGTATATCTACGTAACTGTAAGATGTAATACGTGTGTGGTTTAGTTTACACCAGATAATTTACTGTTACTTTGTATATCTACGTAACTGTAAGATGTAATACGTGTGTGGTTTAGTTTACACCAGATAATTTACTGTTACTTTGTATCTACGTAACTGTAAGATGTGATACGTGTGTGGTTTAGTTTACACCAGATAATTTACTGTTACTTTGTATATCTACGTAACTGTAAGATGTAATACGTGTGTGGTTTAGTTTACACCAGATAATTTACTGTTACTTTGTATATCTACGTAACTGTAAGATGTAATACGTGTGTGGTGTAGTTTACACCAGATAATTTACTGTTACTTTGTATGTCTACGTAACTGTAAGATGTAATACGTGTGTGGTTTAGTTTACACCAGATAATTTACTGTTACTTTGTATCTACGTAACTGTAAGATGTGATACGTGTGTGGTTTAGTTTACACCAGATAATTTACTGTTACTTTGTATATCTACGTAACTGTAAGATGTAATACGTGTGTGGTTTAGTTTACACCAGATAATTTACTGTTACTTTGTATATCTACGTAACTGTAAGATGTAATACGTGTGTGGTTTAGTTTACACCAGATAATTTACTGTTACTTTGTATCTACGTAACTGTAAGATGTGATACGTGTGTGGTTTAGTTTACACCAGATAATTTACTGTTACTTTGTATGTACGTAACTGTAAGATGTAATACGTGTATGGTTTAGTTTACACCAGATAATTTACTGTTACTTTGTATATCTACGTAACTGTAAGATGTAATACGTGTGTGGTTTAGTTTACACCAGATAATTTACTGTTACTTTGTATATCTACGTAACTGTAAGATGTAATACGTGTGTGGTTTAGTTTACACCAGATAATTTACTGTTACTTTGTATATCTACGTAACTGTAAGATGTAATACGTGTGTGGTGTAGTTTACACCAGATTATTTACTGTTACTTTGTATGTCTACGTAACTGTAAGATGTAATACGTGTGTGGTTTAGTTTACACCAGATAATTTACTGTTACTTTGTATCTACGTAACTGTAAGATGTAATACGTGTGTGGTTTAGTTTACACCAGATAATTTACTGTTACTTTGTATCTACGTAACTGTAAGATGTGATACGTGTGTGGTTTAGTTTACACCAGATAATTTACTGTTACTTTGTATGTCTACGTAACTGTAAGATGTAATACGTGTGTGGTTTAGTTTACACCAGATAATTTACTGTTACTTTGTATCTACGTAACTGTAAGATGTAATACGTGTGTGGTTTAGTTTACACCAGATAATTTACTGTTACTTTGTATATCTACGTAACTGTAAGATGTAATACGTATGTGGTTTAGTTTACACCAGATAATTTACTGTTACTTTGTATATCTACGTAATTGTGGTTTAACTAAAAATTATGGGTTTTTACCGTCTTACATTAAGTATGTTGTGATATTACCCGTCTTGCAGTTTTTGCAGAAGATAATTGTTCTTTGTATTCTCAGAAAAACTGCTGTTGGTTAATCGGGCGAAACCTGTAACACGGTCTCAAACTACACATGTACTTCGCTGTATCTCAGTGATCATTCTTTCCGGAAGTTTATTTCAAATATTGTTGTTTTTCAAACAAGTCATTTCTTAGAATCTCTAGCAAATAAAACTATGAATAAATTAATCTCATCTTCATTAATTTTACTTTTCATCACTAGGTGTCGTTATTTCGTTTACATATCATAAATGCAGGTAAAACTAAACTTGATGTAATATCATTTTTAATAAATACTAGTAAAACTGGAGTTAAAGTAATGTCATTGTTAATAAATACTGGTAAAACTGGAGTTAAAGTAATGTCATTGTAAATAAATACTGGTAAAACTGGAGTTAAAGTAATGCCATTGTAAATAAATACTGGTAAAACTGGAGTTAAAGTAATGTCATTGTAAATAAATACTGGTAAAACTGGAGTTAAAATAATGTCATTGTAAATAAATACTGGTAAAACTGGAGTTAAAGTAATGTCATTGTAAATAAATACTGGTAAAACTGGAGTTAAAGTAATGTCATTGTAAATAAATACTGGTAAAACTGGAGTTAAAGTAATGCCATTGTAAATAAATACTGGTAAAATTGGAGTTAAAGTAATGCCATTGTTAATAAATACTGGTAAAACTGGAGATAAAGTAATGCCATTGTTAATAAATACTGGTAAAATTGGAGTTAAAGTAATGCCATTGTTAATAAATACTGGTAAAACTGGAGTTATAGTAATGTCATTATTATTAAATACTGGTAAAACTGGAGATAAAGTAATGCCATTGTTAATAAATACTGGTAAAACTGGAGTTATAGTAATGCCATTGTTAATAAATACTGGTAAAATTGGAGTTAAAGTAATGCCATTGTTAATAAATACTGGTAAAACTGGAGTTATAGTAATGTCATTATTATTAAATACTGGTAAAACTGGAGATAAAGTAATGTCATTGTAAATAAATACTGGTAAAACTGGAGTTAAAGTAATGCCATTGTAAATAAATACTGGTAAAATTGGAGTTAAAGTAATGCCATTGTTAATAAATACTGGTAAAACTGGAGATAAAGTAATGCCATTGTTAATAAATACTGGTAAAATTGGAGTTAAAGTAATGCCATTGTTAATAAATACTGGTAAAACTGGAGTTATAGTAATGCCATTGTTAATAAATACTGGTAAAATTGGAGTTAAAGTAATGCCATTGTTAATAAATACTGGTAAAACTGGAGTTATAGTAATGTCATTATTATTAAATACTGGTAAAACTGGAGATAAAGTAATGTCATTGTAAATAAATACTGGTAAAACTGGAGTTAAAGTAATGCCATTGTAAATAAATACTGGTAAAATTGGAGTTAAAGTAATGCCATTGTTAATAAATACTGGTAAAACTGGAGATAAAGTAATGCCATTGTTAATAAATACTGGTAAAATTGGAGTTAAAGTAATGCCATTGTTAATAAATACTGGTAAAACTGGAGTTATAGTAATGTCATTATTATTAAATACTGGTAAAACTGGAGATAAAGTAATGCCATTGTTAATAAATACTGGTAAAACTGGAGTTAAAGTAATGTCATTATTATTAAATACTGATAAACTGGAGTTAAAGTAATGCCATTATTATTAAATACCGGTAAAACTGGAGATAAAGTAATGCCATTGTTAATAAATACTGGTAAAATTGGAGTTAAAGTAATGCCATTGTTAATAAATACTGGTAAAACTGGAGTTATAGTAATGTCATTATTATTAAATACTGGTAAAACTGGAGATAAAGTAATGCCATTGTTAATAAATACTGGTAAAACTGGAGTTAAAGTAATGTCATTATTATTAAATACTGATAAACTGGAGTTAAAGTAATGCCATTATTATTAAATACCGGTAAATGTGGGCTTGAAGAAATTACATTGTTAACAAGTACTGGTAAAACTGCTGTTCTTATTCACTTTATTTTCACTGGTTTTACAACTTTTGAGAGTAAGAAACCAGTTTTAGAAGGGTGTAATTAATCTTGCAATCAGAAACCTGTTTGGATTTATCACGCTAAGACTTCAGGTTAGCTATTTGCTTATCAACTAGCAAGCAAAAGCCTTCTCAACTACTTTGATACTTGGTTTATAAGAACAGACACCTAGAGTTAATTACATAAATCCGATCCATAAAACTTCCAGCCACATTTTAAAGTCTCATCACTCGAGAATGTTGTATACACAGCTGTTAATTAGAATAATTCGTCCACATGATTGCATAACCTCTGTTTTGTAAGATATGTGACTTTTATCTTCGTCCAGAGCCCTATCACTTCATGATACTTAGAAGAGATTACAAGGAAAGGTCACCTTGTTACTTTTCGACTTCAAAACATTTTAAACCGGTTATGATCTTCGAGTAAACTCGGATCATGAATATTTAAAAAATAACTGTGTTCTTAACAATTGTTCAAGGACGCTTTAATATATGAATAAAATAACATATAACAAACCTAAAGTAATTAAAATAAGTATTTATCATTACGATAAGACTATTAGAGAAGAAAAGTACAGTAGTGTAATATGAACATTAATGTAATGATGTAGTGTACAGTAGTGTAATATGAACATTAATGTAATGATGTAGTGTACAGTAGTGTAATATGAACATTAATGTAATGATGTAGTGTACAGTAGTGTAATATGAACATTAATGTAATGATGTAGTGTACAGTAGTGTAATATGAACATTAATGTAATGATGTAGTGTACAGTAGTGTAATATGAACATTAATGTAATGATGTAGTGTACAGTAGTGTAATATGAACATTAATGTAATGATGTAGTGTACAGTAGTGTAATATGAACATTAATGTAATGATGTAGTGTACAGTAGTGTAATATGAACATTAATGTAATGATGTAGTGTACAGTAGTGTAATATGAACATTAATGTAATGATGTAGTGTACAGTATTGTAATATGAACATTAATGTAATGATGTAGTGTACAGTAGTGTAATATGAACATTAATGTAATGATGTAGTGTACAGTAGTGTAATATGAACATTAATGTAATGATGTAGTGTACAGTAGTGTAATATGAACATTAATGTAATGATGTAGTGTACAGTAGTGTAATATGAACATTAATGTAATGATGTAGTGTACAGTAGTGTAATATGAACATTAATGTAATGATGTAGTGTACAGTAGTGTAATATGCACACTGGTGTAGTGTGCAGTAGTGTAATATGTACACAGGTTCAGTTTAAAGCAGTGTAATATGTTCACTGATGTGGTGACGTAGTGTATAGTAGTGCAGTATGCATACTTATATAGTGTGCAGTAGTGTAACATGTACACCCATATAGTAGTATAACATGTACACCCATATAGTAGTGTAACATGTACATCCCTATAGTTGTTATAATCCAATCAAACAAGAACTTTATTATGTAGTTATATCGAAGGGTAATATTTTCTAGTAATCTTATAAATAAATGCAGACGATATAATTTTTAATGTAGGCTTAGCTTGTTCACGCTGATAGAACTTTAAGAAGAACGAACCCGGAAACATATTAACGTTAATAATTAGGTTGGTTGCATAAGTTGATTAAACTTATACCACTTTTATGTTGCATCCTTGTTGTTAACACGGTTTTACTGAGGTCTAGAATATGTAAATATTACTGAACCCCACCCAGAATAAGTGAGTACACAATAACATATCTAATTATATGTATAGATAGATTTAACTGTTAGTGCTAACTAATGTATCTGATTACATATATATGTACAGACTTAACCGTTAGCTCTAATTAATTCAACGTTTGAATATCTCTAAACGATAAATAATAGGTTTTAGCCAATCTTCGAATATTATATGTGAGAAAACGGAAGTATGTTTAAAAGTTAATACATGTATTTGTTTCTTAGATTTATTTTATTATGAGACGAACCAGTAAAATACCGATAATTCTAAACTTAATAATATTTAGTTTAGTTAATGTTTAGAACTGAATAATGTATTCCATAGATTAGAATACAGGAGAATGTTATAGTTAAGGATCACATATAGAGACCTCTGGTGGAAGGTTTTCTCTTGATCTACCTCTGAAGTACTCTCATATCATTCAGATAATATTTCTATGTGTACTGTTCGCGCATTATAAACTGTCACACATTAGTAATAAAACTTAATAAAATGGTTAACACTTCTCAAGTTTGGTTAAACTGTCACACAAGAATTACAAGTCTTAATAAGATGGTTAACACTTCTCAAGTTTGGTTAAGCTGTCACTCAAAGGTTACTAGTCTTTACACAATGGTTAATTGTTTTCAAGTTGGTTAAACTGTCATACAAGGATTACTAGTTTTAATAAGATGGTTAATAGTTTTCAAGTTGTTTAAACTGTTACACAAGGATTACTAGTCTTAAAAAGATGGTTAATAATTTTCAAGTTAGTTAAACTGTCACACAAGGATTACTAGTCTTAATAAGATGGTTAACACTTCTCAAGTTTGTTTAGACTGTCACACAATGATTACCAGACTAAATATGATTAAACTCTCACACGAGGATTAACAGTCTTAATAAGATGGTTAATAGTTTTCAAGTTAGGTTTAACTGTCACATGAGGATTACCAGTCTTATTGAGATGGTTAACAGTTCTCAAGTTTGTTTAGACTGTCACACAATGATTACCAGACTGAATATGGTTAAACTGTCACACGAGGATTACTAGTCTTAATAAGATGGTTAATAGTTTTCAAGTTAGGTTAAACTGTCACACGAGGATTAACAGTCTTAATAAGATAGTTAACGGTTTTTAAGTTAGGTTTAACTATCACATAAGGATTGCTAGTCTTATTGAGATGATTAACAGTTCTCAAATGTGCTTTTCCCAAATTAAATATTTCTGAAGACAACACAAGACTATATCACTTAGTGTTTCGATTCTCGAACATCGTCAGTATAACATTGTTACTGTTCGCGTATACTAAACTGATTACCCCTTTCATTGGTACGAGCCGTGAATCAGATGTTCAGTGTTTAACAACGAACGATTCAAGGTAGCAGTGTCTTGCGTACAACTCTCACGTGACAGAATAAGTTGCCTCGAGTTTACACCATCACATCAGACGCAAGGTGAGCGCGTTAGGAGCAGATTGCACGCGTAACACAAACCATTGCACACGTAGAGTGACCGAAGTGTCTTCGCAATGAATTTTCCATCAAGCCGTGAACGACTGGACATGAACATAAGGGACAAAGAAAACAGAGACGAGTCCATAGCTGGCAGCAGAAGGAAGGGCTGGTACGTGGAGACGAAGACGGTAGTAATAGTTATTATACTTTTCCTACTGGCCATATTTATCGTCGGTTTGTTAGTAGGTTACTTAGCGCCTAAGTGTGAAACAACAGAAAGAGACGACAACAGAACAAGCTCAAAGCTCGAGAAAAAAACGTATCCTTACGTTCTTCTACCAAGTAGTGTCGTTCCCATACACTACCAGGTGGAGCTACAACCCTTTCTCATCCCGGACAATTTTACTTTTGATGGATCGGTTCAAATCACAGTGTTATGTACACAGTCCACAGAAAATATCACAGTTCAGATCAAAGATCTGACGATACATCACAACAGCATACAACTTCGTCGAGGAAGAGGTGGCTCGAATCCAAAGATAGAGAAAATCAGTTACGACGAAACAAGAGAGTTTCTCATCTTACACCTGGACTCCAGCCTAGAGTCACAGGAGCAGTACGAAGTAGCCATGAAGTTCAGGGGAAATCTGAACGACAAGTTAGTGGGGTTTTACCGAAGTTCTTACCGTGACAGCACTGGAAAAACAAGGTATGAAAACTAATTAAATATACTAACATTTTGGTTAACAAAGCCACTTGTGGTTTAACAGATTGTGTTAAAAAATTAGTACTGTGGTAGATACAGTCACTGTTTGTGTTAGTTTAATTGTAAAAACAGTGGTATTGTAGTAGATTCAGTCACTGGTTGTATTGGTTTAATCGTTAAACAGTAGTACTGTAGTGGATACAGTCACTGTTTGTGTTGGTTTAATCGTTAAACAGTAGTACTGTACTAGATACAGTCATTAGTTGTGTTGGTTTGATCGTTAAAACATTAGTACTGTAGTAGATACAGTCATTAGTTGTGTTGGTTTGATCGCTAAACAGTAGTATTGTAGTAGATACAATCATTAGTTGTGTTGGTTTGATCGTTAAAACAGTAGTATTGTAGAAGATACAGTCAATGATTGTGTTGGTTTGATCGCTAAACAGTAGTGTTGTAGTAGATACAGTCATTAGTTGTGTTGGTTTGATCGTTAAAACAGTAGTATTGTAGAAGATACAGTCAATGATTGTGTTGGTTTGATCGCTAAACAGTAGTGTTGTAGTAGATACAGTCATTAGTTGTGTTGGTTTGATCGTTAAAACAGTAGTATTGTAGTAGATACAGTCAATGATTGTGTTGGTTTGATCGCTAAACAGTAGTGTTGTAGTAGATACAGTCATTAGTTGTGTTGGTTTGATCGTTAAAACAGTAGTACTGTAGTAGATACAGTCATTAGTTGTGTTGGTTTGATCGTTAAAACAGTAGTACTGTAGTAGATACAGTCATTAGTTGTGTTGGTTTGATCGCTAAACAGTAGTATTGTAGTAGATACAGTCATTAGTTGTGTTGGTTTGATCGCTAAACAGTAGTGTTGTAGTAGATACAGTCATTAGTTGTGTTGGTTTGATCGTTAAAACAGTAGTACTGTAGTAGATACAGTCATTAGTTGTGTTGGTTTGATCGCTAAACAGTAGTACTGTAGTAGATACAGTCAATGCTTGTGTTGGTTTGATCGCTAAACAGTAGTATTGTAGTAGATACAGTCATTAGTTGTGTTGGTTTGATCGTTAAAACAGTAGTACTGTAGTAGATACAGTCATTAGTTGTGTTGGTTTGATCGCGAAACAGTAGTATTGTAGTAGATACAGTCATTAGTTGTGTTGGTTTGATCGTTAAAACAGTAGTACTGTAGTAGATACAGTCACTGGTAGATAAATGATCAGTTATTTACTAATTTTTATGTAAACACAATAATAATTAACTATTATTGAAACATTTCTCTTGTTGCTATCACGACAGTTCTTTTATCATGGGATATATTTATAACACGGTTTAATATCCAGACCTGTTACAAAGTTTTGTAATAATACCTGACGACGCATGAAACTTCCCCACTTGTTTCACATGTACGTGAAGTTTATGACCAGAATTTCATCTTAACAAACACCACTTGCGCTTAGTACACAAATTCGTGTACTATTGTACTAACCTGTCGCTTAGTCACGAGGTTTGTTGTTTCTTTTAAAATGAAGAGAGCTGATTTTGTGTTTAGTAATAAAAACAATGAAATTAGCCACAGAGAACGCTGGAAAACAGTAACAAGTGTAACAAAAGGAGGGAAAGGCCCCATAGTTAAGGGGGAGACACAAAGCTGGTTTAATTTGCTGTAAAATGCTGTAGTTTTAAAAGTTCAGTATCCTCTTGATGTAACTATAGAAGTACCATAAACTACGTTAAAACGTTACATTTATGTATATCACAGTATAATATAGGTTTAGCATCATTACCTAACATTTCATTATACAACATGGACTGTATCATTTTACAAAGATTTCATTGTACAATAAAATCGACAAATATAAATAAATAAACAATTATTGTTCAGCGTCCTCTGGGAGTACAGTATGGAACACATTATAACATTTTTTTTATGGCCCTGTAAATCCATTAAAATAATCCCTGTTTTGTACCACAATACAGCCGTACACAAACAAATTATTCCATAATTATACCGAGAAACTCTTGACTTCAGTGATTACGGTTACAACACAAATCGGTCTCTTTTCGCAGTCATATTCCCAGTGACCGCCACAAAGAAAGGGTCAATGCATCAACATACCTCAAGTTCAATCACACAGTCTGAAACACGATTAACCTAAATACCACGTGATGTTTACACGCATTGCGTTCTAATTAAACAACACATGCCATTTGTTAGATTTCGTCTCACGTTCGGGTGTGTTGGAAGCAAATCACTGTCGCTAAGCTATGTAAAGTTGAATTGGAAATTACAGAGCCGTCACTAGCTCAATCGGAAAGCTGTTAACTAGAAATCTTAGTAAACTGTCTTACATCCCAATTAGAATTCATTAAATAAAACCCAAAACGGTTTGAAGAGTGACGATAAACCATAGTTTATCCAATACATATTAGTAAAACTATCATAAACAGTTAAAAAGAGAAGATATGTCCAACTGAAACTATCAGCAACAAACTAGAGATAATACTACACATCTTACTGAAACTATCAGCAGAAGTTTAGAAGATAAACAAGAACTACGATAATCTGCAACAGTCTAGTTAGTGAACATAAACTAGTGACCACCCGATATATTTAGACCATCATAAAAAGTTTAGAAAGTGAAGATGAAGTCAAAGTCAGTCTGACCTCCGATCGAAGCCGACAAACGATAACCTATCCCAATGGTCTCTTTATCCGCTGGTTTTGTGTACAAAGGAGAGCTGAACGAATATCAAGCCACTTTAGAAACAAGTGTAACAGTTGGAGAGCAGCAAACGATTGTTTCAAAACATGAATTGTTTGAGTTTCGAAACTTAAAAAAAAAAAACCTTCATAAGTATTTTCAAGTTCCATTTCCATGCATTGCTGCTACACGCTGTCTCAGCAGCTATATATTCTTGGTAAAACAAAACTAGAAAAATGCCAAACTGGACGTTTTATACCAACATTCTTTATAAGTGATATAGAAGAAATCCAATATGCAACAGTCTTTCTACAACAATATGGAGACAACTCAACCAAGCAGACTCTTCATTAAGAAACAAAGACATATCAACAATCTCTATAACGTAATGTAGAAATTATCCATCATAGTTGACATTTTTGTCCGGCAACAATGTTATATCAACGATCATTACACAAAAATATAGAAACTGCCCAACATGATCCATAGTTTATCATATAACAACGTATAATTAACAATCTTTGTATAACAATGTGAAAACCGTTCAACTGATGAGGCTGTAATTTCATGACGACAGTTTCTATAAGACAGCATAAATGAAAGCAAAGCCGGCCAGCTGTCAATAATGTCACATCAATTAATAAACAGTGTATCAGACTACAATGTCACATCAATTGATTAATAGTTTATCAGGTTACAATGTCACATCAATTGATTAATAGTTTATCAGGTTACAATGTCACATCAATTGATTAATAGTTTATCAGGTTACAATGTCACATCAATTGATTAATAGTTTGTCAGGCTACAATGTCACATTAAACAGTTTATCAGGCTACAACGTCACATCAATTGATTAAGAGTTTATCAGGCTACAATGTCATATCAATTGATTAACAGTTTATTCGGTTACAATATCATAACCTTTATAAAATGTTTTCGACTAACTTGAAAACAGTTTGTAAAATAATAGTGTCGTACCTACAACACTTTCAGAACAATACGAAAACGAGTAATGTTTGTCGATTTAGGAGTATTAAAGAAGGCAGCTAGTCAACAATACCCACCGCCAACTTTTAGTTTATTCTTTACCAACGAATAATGAGGTTGGTTTTAGTATTATATTATGACAGCTTCCACGGCTAAAATATTGAGTGTGTTCGAAATTCGAACCACAACCCACATATTGCGAGCCGACACACTAGGTCATTCTAGGCCTTTTTTCTGAAGGAATTAATTAAAACTACCTAAAGACGGCGTAAGTACAGTTTGTAAATGCTGGTGTTGCGTGACTACACTTTAGTTTGGCACTGATCCCATACAAGTTCTACATGTTGTGTGACAACCACTGAACGATTCTTGGTAAATTACACACCATTGTGAGAATCCAGTGTTTTTCAAACATACGAGCTGAGGAACTTGTGAAACCAAATCGCAAATACATAAATGTCATCAGCCCTTTTACCTGTTTTAACATCTATATAAAACTTGTTTCTCTTCTGCTATGTCCTATTTTTGTACTTTTGGCTGTGGGAGTCAGAGATAGCAGTAAGATTGGGGATTACCCACAACACTGGAAAAATGCTAATAACACCACAGAACATAGCTATACACTGTACGATGTGTTTTGTTATTTACAAATCCACAAACTGGTTATGAAAAACGTTTCAGAACAAAGTCAACCAATATATTGTACCAGTAACTGGTTATGAAAACAGCTTCAGAACAAAGTCAACCAATATATTGTACCAGTAACTGGTAATGAAAACAGCTTCAGAACAAAGTCAACCAATATAGTGTAGCAGTAACTGGTTATGAAAACAGCTTCAGAACAAAGTCAACCAATATAGTGTACCAGTAACTGGTAATGAAAACAGCTTCAGAACAAAGTCAACCAATATAGTGTAGCATTAACTGGTTATGAAAACAGCTTCAGAACAAAGTCAACCAATATAGTGTAGCAGTAACTGGTTATGAAAACAGCTTCAGAACAAAGTCAACCAATATATTGTACCAGTAACTGGTAATGAAAACAGCTTCAGAACAAAGTCAACCAATATATTGTACCAGTAACTGGTAATGAAAACAGCTTCAGAACAAAGTCAACCAATATAGTGTAGCAGTAACTGGTTATGAAAACAGCTTCAGAACAAAGTCAACCAATATATTGTACCAGTAACTGGTAATGAAAACAGCTTCAGAACAAAGTCAACCAATATAGTGTAGCAGTAACTGGTTATGAAAACAGCTTCAGAACAAAGTCAACCAATATATTGTACCAGTAACTGGTAATGAAAACAGCTTCAGAACAAAGTCAACCAATATATTGTAGCAGTAACTGGTTGTGAAAAGAGCTTCAGAACAAAGTCAACCAATATAGTGTACCAGTAACTGGTAATGAAAACAGCTTCAGAACAAAGTCAACCAATATATTGTACCAGTAACTGGTAATGAAAACAGCTTCAGAACAAAGTCAACCAATATAGTGTAGCAGTAACTGGTTATGAAAACAGCTTCAGAACAAAGTCAACCAATATATTGTAGCAGTAACTGGTAATGAAAACAGCTTCAGAACAAAGTCAACCAATATATTGTACCAGTAACTGGTAATGAAAACAGCTTCAGAACAAAGTCAACCAATATATTGTACCAGTAACTGGTAATGAAAACAGCTTCAGAACAAAGTCAACCAATATAGTGTAGCAGTAACTGGTTATGAAAACAGCTTCAGAACAAAGTCAACCAATATATTGTACCAGTAACTGGTAATAAAAACAGCTTCAGAACAAAGTCAACCAATATATTGTATCAGTAACTGGTTGTGAAAAGAGCTTCAGAACAAAGTCAACCAATATAGTGTACCAGTAACTGGTAATGAAAACAGCTTCAGAACAAAGTCAACCAATATAGTGTAGCAGTAACTGGTTATGAAAACAGCTTCAGAACAAAGTCAACCAATATAGTGTAGCAGTAACTGGTAATGAAAACAGCTTCAGAACAAAGTCAACCAATATAGTGTAGCAGTAACTGGTTATGAAAACAGCTTCAGAACAAAGTCAACCAATATATTGTACCAGTAACTGGTAATGAAAACAGCTTCAGAACAAATTCAACCAATATAGTGTAGCAGTAACTGGTTATGAAAACAGCTTCAGAACAAAGTCAACCAATATAGTGTAGCAGTAACTGGTAATGAAAACAGCTTCAGAACAAAGTCAACCAATATATTGTAGCAGTAACTGGTTGTGAAAAGAGCTTCAGAACAAAGCCAACCAATATATTGTACCAGTAACTGGTTGTGAAAAGAGCTTCAGAACAAAGCCAAACAATATGGTAAATTACAACCAACTTAATATTTTAAACAGCAAATTCTGGATTTTATGGAGTTATTATGAACCTGACACACACAGCTCATAGAGAAGGGAATTATCAACACTTGTTAGGTTTATTAAAGATATTATAACAATCAAAACCAATTTCTCTGGTACTTGTTAAATGTAGAAAATCTATGGTTTCTGGAGTGTTATATAAATAATATAAAATATGTACAACGATCGTGTACTAGGCCTAATAGTTAATCAGGAACAGAAACAGAACGTTATGTATTTACCATTCGGAGGATGGGCCCAACATAAACAGGTGGTAAGGGTGCTCGACTTGTAATCAGAGGTTCGCTGGATCACATCCCCCTTACACCAAATATGTTTTCCTTTTAACCGTAAGAACGTTATAATGTGACAGTTAATCCCACTACTCTTTAATGAAAAAGTAGCCAAAGAATTGGCGGGTGGTGGTGATAACTAGCTGCCTTCCTTTTAGATTTACGGTGCTAAATTACAGATGATTATCGCAGATAATAAAAGTTACTTTGCGCGAAATTCAGAAACCAAACTACTTCGGAGAAAAACACTTCTGAAAACTTATGTTAAAGACAGATCAAATACTTTACTATCAAATGCGGCCCGGCATGGCCAAGCGTGTTAAGGCTTGCGCCTAGTAATCTGAGGGTCGCGGGTTCGCATCCCCGTCGCGCCAAACATGCTCGCCCTCCCAGCCGTAAGGGCGTTATAATGTGAGGGTCAATCCCGCTATTCGTTGGTAAAATAGTAGCCCAAGAGTTGGCGGTGGGTGGTAAAGACTAGCTGCCTTCCCTCCAGTCTTACACTGCTAAATTAGGGACAGCTAGCACAGATAGCCCTCGAGTAGCTTTGTGCGAAATTTAAAAACATACAAACTATCAAATGACAATAGAATTTGAAAACAATTACCAGTTTACTATCTAAAGAACAATAGAACTTTAAAACAATTATTACTTTTCTGTCTAAAAAACAATAGAATTTGAAAACAATTATCAGTTTACTATCTAAAGAATACTAGAATTTGAAAACAATTATTAGCTTACTATCTAAAGAACAATAGAATTTGAAAGCAATTATTAGTTTACTATCTAAAGGACAATAGAATTTGAAAACAATTATTAGTTTACTATCTAAAGAACACTAGAATTTGAAAACAATTATTAGTTTACTATCTAAAGGACAATAGAACTTTAAAACAATTAGTAGTTTACTATCTAAAGGACAATAGAACTTTAAAAACAATTATTAGTTTACTATCTAAAGAACAATAGAATTTGAAAACAATTACTAGTTTACCATCTAAAAGACAATAGAATTTGAAAACAATTATTAGTTTACTGTTTAAAGAACAATACCATTTGAAAACAATTACTACTTTATTGTCTAAAGAACAATAGAATTTGAAAACAATTATTAGTTTACTATCTAAAGGACAATAGATCTTTAAAACAATTATTAGTTTACTATCTAAAGAACAATAGAATTTGAAAACAATTACTAGTTTACCATCTAAAAGACAATAGAATTTGAAAACAATTATTAGTTTACTGTCTAAAGAACAATACCATTTGAAAACAATTACTAGTTTACTGTCTAAAGAACAATAGAACTTTAAAACAATTATTAGTTTACTATCTAAAGAACAATAGAATTTGAAAACAATTACCAGTTTACTGTCTAAAGGACAATAGAACTTTAAAACAATTATTAGTTTACTATCTAAAGGACAATAGAACTTTAAAACAATTATTAGCTTACTATTTAAAGCACAATAGAACTTTAAAACAATTATTAGTTTACTATCTAAAGGACAATAGAACTTTAAAACAATTAGTAGTTTACTATCTAAAGGACAATAGAACTTTAAAACAATTATTAGTTTACTATCTAAAGGACAATAGATCTTTAAAACAATTATTAGTTTACTATCTAAAGAACAATAGAATTTGAAAATAATTATTAGTTTACTATCTAAAGGACAATAGAAGTTTAACACAATTATTAGTTTACTATCTAAAGGACAACATAATTTGAAAACAATTAGTAGTTTACTATCTAAAGAACAATATAATTTGAAAACAATTATTAGTTTACTATCTAAAGGACAATAGAACTTTAAAACAATTATTAACTTACTATTTAAAGGACAATAGAACTTTAAAACAATTATTAGTTTACTATCTAAAGGACAATAGAATTTGAAAACAATTATCAGTTTACTATCTAAAGAATACTAGAATTTGAAAACAATTATTAGCTTACTATCTAAAGAACAATAGAATTTGAAAGCAATTATTAGTTTACTATCTAAAGGACACTAGAATTTGAAAACAATTATTAGTTTACTATCTAAAGGACAATAGAACTTTAAAACAATTATTAGTTTACTATCTAAAGAACAATGGAATTTGAAAACAATTACTAGTTTACCATCTAAAAGACAATAGAATTTGAATGAAAACAATTATTATTTTTCTGTCTAAAGAACAATACCATTTGAAAACAATTACTAGTTTACTGTCCAAAGAACAATAGAATTTGAAAACAATTATTAGTTTACTATCTAAAGGACAATATAATTTGAAAACAATTAGTAGTTTACTATCTAAAGAACAATATAATTTGAAAACACTTATTAGTTTACTATCTAAAGGACAATAGAACTTTAAAACAATTATTAGTTTACTATCTAAAGGACAATAGAATTTGAAAACAATTATCAGTTTACTATCTAAAGAATACTAGAATTTGAAAACAATTATTAGCTTACTATCTAAAGAACAATAGAATTTGAAAGCAATTATTAGTTTACTATCTAAAGGACACTAGAATTTGAAAACAATTATTAGTTTACTATCTAAAGGACAATAGAACTTTAAAACAATTATTAGTTTACTATCTAAAGAACAATGGAATTTGAAAACAATTACTAGTTTACCATCTAAAAGACAATAGAATTTGAAAACAATTATTATTTTTCTGTCTAAAGAACAATACCATTTGAAAACAATTACTAGTTTACTGTCCAAAGAACAATAGAATTTGAAAACAATTATTAGTTTACTATCTAAAGGACAATATAATTTGAAAACAATTAGTAGTTTACTATCTAAAGAACAATATAATTTGAAAACAATTATTAGTTTACTATCTAAAGGACAATAGAACTTTAAAACAATTATTAACTTACTATTTAAAGGACAATAGAACTTTAAAACAATTATTAGTTTACTATCTAAAGGACAATAGAATTTGAAAACAATTATCAGTTTACTATCTAAAGAATACTAGAATTTGAAAACAATTATTAGCTTACTATCTAAAGAACAATAGAATTTGAAAGCAATTATTAGTTTACTATCTAAAGGACACTAGAATTTGAAAACAATTATTAGCTTACTATTTAAAGGACAATAGAACTTTAAAACAATTATTAGTTTACTATCTAAAGAACAATGGAATTTGAAAACAATTACTAGTTTACCATCTAAAAGACAATAGAATTTGAAAACAATTATTATTTTTCTGTCTAAAGAACAATACCATTTGAAAACAATTACTAGTTTACTGTCCAAAGAACAATAGAATTTGAAAACAATTATTAGTTTACTATCTAAAGGACAATAGAACTTTAAAACAATTATTTGCTTACTATCTAAAGGACAATAGAACTTTAAAACAATTAGTAGTTTACTATCTAAAGGACAATAGAACTTTAAAAACAATTATTAGTTTACTATCTAAAAAACACTAGAATTTGAAAACAATTATTAGTTTACTATCTAAAGGACAATAGATCTTTGAAACAATTATTCGTTTACTATCTAAAGAACAATACAATTTGAAAACAATTATTAGTTTACTATCTAAAGGACAATAGAATTTAAAAACAATTATTAGTTTACTATCTAAAGAACACTAGAATTTGAAAACAATTATTAGTTTACTATCTAAAGGACAATAGAACTTTAACACAATTATTAGTTTACTATCTAAAGGACAATAGAATTTAAAAACAATTATTAGTTTACTATCTAAAGAACACTAGAATTTGAAAACAATTATTAGTTTACTATCTAAAGAACACTAGAATTTGAAAACAATTATTAGTTTACTATCTAAAGAATAACACAATTTGAAAACAATTACTAGTTTACTATCTAAAGGACAATAGAATTTAAAAACAATTATTAGTTTACTATCTATAGAACACTAGAATTTGAAAACAATTATTAGTTTACTATCTAAAGAACAAGAGAATCTGAAAATAATTATTAGTTTACTATCTAAAGGACATAAGCATTTGAAAACAATTACTAGTTTACTATCTAAAGGACAATAGAATTTGAAAACAATTAATAGTTTACTGTCTAAAGAACAATAGAATTTGAAAACAATTACTAGTTTACTGTCTAAAGGACAATAGAATTTAAAAACAATTATTAGTTTACTATCTAAAGAACACTAGAATTTGAAAACAATTATTAGTTTACTATCTAAAGAACACTAGAATTTGAAAACAATTATTAGTTTACTATCTAAAGAACAATTGAATTTGAAAATAATTATTAGTTTACTATCTAAAGAATAATACAATTTGAAAACAATTATTAGTTTACTATCTAAAGGACAATAGAATTTAAAAACAATTATTAGTTTACTATCTATAGAACACTAGAATTTGAAAACAATTACTAGTTTACTGTCTAAAGGACAATAGAACTTTAAAACAATTATTAGTTTACTATATAAAGGACAATAGAACTTTAAAACAATTATTAGCTTACTATCTAAAGGACTACAGAACTTTAAAACAATTATTAGTTTACTATCTAAAGGACAATAGAACTTTAAAACAATTAGTAGTTTACTATCTAAAGGACAATGGAACTTTAAAACAATTATTAGTTTACTATCTAAAGGACAATAGAACTTTAAAACGATTATTAGCTTACTATCCAAAGGACAATAGAACTTTAAAACAATTATTAGTTTTCTATCTAAAGGACAATAGAATTTTAAAACAATTATTAATTTACTATCTAAAATAGAGTACAATTTTAAAACAATTATTAGTTTACTATCTAAAGGACAATAGAATTTTAAAACAATTATTAATTTACTATCTAAAGTACAGTACAATTTTAAAACAATTATTAGTTTACTATCTATCACAGTGAGTGTCTTCAGTACATTAATTCTGACATATAAGAATCACATCTTCTCACAATGGGTGTCTTCAGTACATTTATTCTTACATATAAGAACCACATATTCTCACAGCGAGTGTTTTCAGTACATTAATTCTGACACATAAGAATCACATCTTCTCACAATGGGTGTCTTCAGTACATTAATTCTGACATGTAAGAATCACATCTTCTCACAGTGCGTACATTAATTCTTATATTCTTATCTCTAGAGATGAGGATTCAGTCAGTCCATGATTTTGAATACCTACATTTTGACATTTTAAGTTTAACTTTTTAAGTAGTGCAATCAGAATTCTAAGTCATGAAGATACAGCTGGTTTAGTCTACTGACTTACATTAAGCCTGGTAAATAATATACCCTATAGTCTGAAGATAACAAACTGATCTTATTTGCAGGTGGTTAGCCACGACCCAGTTCCAAGCCACATATGCTAGAAGAGCCTTCCCTTGTTTTGATGAACCCAGGTTTAAAGCAACTTTTCAAATTGTGTTGGTGCGATGGAAGAACATGACGTCATTATCCAACATGCCCATTAACAGGACTGTTGTTCGGTAAGTGTCCAGCCTAATTATCCAACATGCCCATTAACAGGACTGTTGTTCGGTTAGTGTCCAAGCTCATTTTCCAACATGCTCATTAACACAACTGTTGTTCGGTAATTTTTCAGTATATTAAATGTTGTTAATAAAATTTGTTCCAAAATCAACACTTTTACACGAAGTTAAACGAAGTTGTTTTTCTCTTCTTTCACTACTACAAGTTACTTTGATATAGAATTTTCTGTAATTATTTTTATCATAGGATATTAGTATTATAATGCGAAAACTCAATACGTAAGAAACATTTCGCAGAAATAAGTCGCTCTGAACATTACTTCATTACTAAAATATCTTGTATTATACACACGTGTCAGAAAAAGACTTCTCTAGCAGTCAACTATAATTTACTGAGAAACGAAATATAGACATATACCTACATATAGAGAGATAGATGGAAGTGGACAATGATAGATTAGGTATATTTAGGAAGGAGATATAGACAGGTATACCTACATATATAGAGATAGATGGATGTGGACACTTATAGATTAGGTATAGTGAGAACAGAGAAATAGGCAAGTATAACTACATATAGAGAGATAGATGGAAGTGGACAGTGATAGATTAGGTATACTGAGGAAAGAGATATAAACAATTATACTTACATATATAGAGATAGATAGAAGTGGACACTGATAGATTAGGTATAGTGAGAAAGGAGATATAGACAGGTATACCTACATATGAACACATAGAGTGAGATGTAGGGTAGTAGTAATTACACACTAAGTGAACACCTAATTTTCATATTTCTCTCTGTCTTACACTTGGTGTCTTATTGCTTTCTATTTTCATATGTTAAAACTTCATAACTTTAAACTTTTATTATACGAAGGTAATTTTAGTTTCCAGTAAGCTCTATCTTGGTAAAATCACATTTAGTTGTAATTAAACTGTGTTAAATTATTAGTTAATTCTAGTTCAACTATTTATAGTTAACTTCTGTCTCTGTTGTAACGTCCTTGCTATTTACTGTGACGTATTTGTCAAACGTAATTTTTTTCCGATGTTCTTTACAGAGACGATGACTGGGTAGCAGATATTTACCAAACCACAGTAAGAATGTCTACATACCTGCTAGCTTTTGTAGTCAGCGATTTCAAGAGCAAATCCAACGCTGCAGGAGATGTTAGTTATAGTTTCTATCATAATTCAAATTCGTAAACTATCTATATAAAAAATTTCTCTCCTAATTTTGCTAGCTCGTTGGTTAATATACATTTATAGAACGTTCTCATCAATAGATTAATGTGAAAATAATCAGCAAGAGAAACTATAACATTCTATTTCAGATATAAACATGTTATTGATTTGTCATGATGAAGACTGGTAACCTTCTCTGTTTACACTTGTTTCACACAGTTTCGAGTCTGGGCCCATCCGGAAATAGTTGACACACTTAACTACAGTTTACAGTTAGGAGAAAGGATACTAAAACACTATGAGGGTTATTTCAACATCAAATATCCTCTACCTAAGACAGGTAAGATGCACAGATAAATATTCAGATGTTTTATTTATATCAATTAATTGAAATTATATTTATCTAGAAATTTATGTCGACAATCAAATCCTTGTTTCAAGGTGTACAAATGTACTACAGTGAAATTGTATCAGTCTAGTAATGTACTACAGTAAAATTGTATCAGTCTAGTAATGTACTACAGTAAAATTGTATTAGTCTAGTAATATACTACAGTAACATTGTAACAGACTAGTAATGTACTACAGAAACATCGTATCAGTCTAGTAGTGTACTACAGTAACATTGTATCAGTCTAGTAATATACTACAGTAACATCGTATCAGGCTAGTAATGTACTACAGTAACTTTCTGTCAGTCTAGTAATGTACTACAGTAACTTTCTGCCAGTCTAGTAATGTACTACAGTAACTTTCTGTCAGTCTAGTAATGTACTACAGTAACTTTCTGTCTTACAAGTTTAACTGGATGTACAAGACAGTGTGACAAGTGTGACTACCTACTTGGTACAGTTTACAACTTAACAAATAAGGCAGTGTGACAAGTTCTTACTACCTACTTGGTACAGTTTACAACTTAATAAATATGACAGTGTAACAAGTTCTCACTACCTACTTGGTACAGTTTACAACTTAATAAATATGACAGTGTAACAAGTTCTGACTAACTACTTGGTACAGTTTATAACTTAATAAATATGACAGTGTAACAAGTTCTGACTACCTACTTGGTACAGTTTATAACTTAATAAATATGACAGTGTAACAAGTTCTGACTACCTACTTGGTACAGTTTATAACTTAATAAATATGACAGTGTAACAAGTTCTGACTACCTACTTGGTACAGTTTACAACTTAACAAATAAGGCAGTGTGACAAGTTCTGACTAACTACTTGGTATAGTTTATAACTTAATAAATATGACAGTGTAACAAGTTCTGACTACCTACTTGGTACAGTTTACAACTTAACAAATAAGGCAGTGTGACAAGTTCTTACTACCTACTTGGTACAGTTTATAACTTAATAAATATGACAGTGTAACAAGTTCTGACTACCTACTTGGTACAGTATATAACTTAATAAATATGACAGTGTAACAAGTTCTGACTACCTACTTGGTACAGTTTACAACTTAATAAATATGACAGTGTAACAAGTTCTGACTACCTACTTGGTACAGTTTATAACTTAATAAATATGACAGTGTAACAAGTTCTGACTACCTACTTGGTACAGTTTACAATTTAACAAATAAGGCAGTGTGACAAATTCTTACTAACTACTTGGTACAGTTTATAACTTAATAAATATGACAGTGTAACAAGTTCTGACTACCTACTTGGTACAGTTTACAATTTAACAAATAAGGCAGTGTGACAAGTTCTTACTACCTACTTGGTACAGTTTACAACTTAATAAATAAAACCGTGTAACAAGTTCTTACTACCTACTTGGTACAGTTTATAACTTAATAAATATGACAGTGTAACAAGTTCTGACTACCTACTTGGTACAGTTTACAATTTAACAAATAAGGCAGTGTGACAAGTTCTGACTAACTACTTGGTACAGTTTATAACTTAATAAATATGACAGTGTGACAAGTTCTTACTAACTACTTGATACAGTTTACAACTTAACAAATAAGGCAGTGTGACAAGTTCTTACTACCTACTTGGTACAGTTTACAACTTAATAAATATGACAGTGTAACAAGTTCTTACTAACTACTTGATACAGTTTACAACTTAACAAATAAGGCAGTGTGACAAGTTCTTACTAACTACTTGGTACAGTTTACAACTTAATAAATATGACAGTGTAACAAGTTCTGACTACCTACTTGGTACAGTTTACAACTTAATAAGTATGACAGTGTAACAAGTTCTGACTACCTACCTGGTTCTGTTTATAACTTAACGAATAAGGCAACGTGACAAGTTCTTTCTATTCACTTGGTTCAGTTTTTAACTTGATAAATACGTGAGTGTGACACACGTTAGGTAGAAGCTATGGTACAGTTTATAATTTGATAAATAAAATAGTGTGACACACGTTAGGTGGAAGCTATGGTACAGTTTATAACTTCACAACTTAAATTGTATATTCACACCTGATCATGTTTCTGTCAGTTATTGTTCGTGTCACATGTAGGCAATCTAAAATGTGATACATACTCACCAGGAACCACATTATTTTCAAGTTTCTATAACTAATTATAACCGTCATGTGTACCTTGATGCCCGACAAATAAAGGTCACAACCCACTTCTCCTTCTGTTACTTTGTTTCTTTAATGCCAAAAACTTATTTCATCATTTAATTTACCTGATGTTTAAGAACTGTCCTAGTACAATCCTACATAAACTGTAGTTTCTGGTCTTCGTTTCAAACTGTTTACTGTCAGGTTACGACAAACAGTAATCTATAATTTACATGTGTCAACAAATAAAAACACGTTACCACCTACTACCAGCAGGTTAATAACTTGGTCATTATGACTAAGTTTGTTACTGTTTATTTCATAATATACTCTTCCAAAAAAGAAACGCACAAGGCAAAATTTGAGACATATTGTTAACAAGTTTATTCCGGGTATTTCTGTATGAAACTTTGCACATTCACTGCTGAACATCCAAAGTCTGCAAAGGCGAAGTCCACGCTCACTGGTTGACGTTTAACGTCACTCAACGTCAATAACGAGTATGTTTCCCGTGAGCATCAACAACTGCTTGGCATCTCCTGCCTATGGAAGCGATGAGATGACGAATCACATCCTGTAGAATGGCTGTCTACTCAGCCTGCAAAGCTGCTGCAAGCTGAGGTAGAGTCTGCAGTTGAGGTTGTCGCCGTCGCAGACGTCGGTCCAACTCGTCCCAAAGATGTTCTATGGGGTTTAAATCTGGTGATCTGGTGGAGGGCCAGGGGAGAACGTTGATGTTGTGGTGTCCCAAAAAGACAGTGGTGAGTTGGGCTGTGTGAGGACGGGCGTTGTAATGTTGAAAAACGTCGTTGACGTTCACCATGATGGGTTGCACATGGGGCCTAAGAATCTCGTCAACGGTTGCGTACGGTCTGATCGGAAATCCTACGCAGCCCTGGTATGGTTGAGGCAGTAGACGTCGCAGTGGTGGTCCTATCCCGAAGGTGACGTAACCGAATGTAGCGATCTTGTGCGGGCGTGGTCACACGAGGTCTGCCAGATCGTGGACGGTCACAAGTTGATCCATGTTGTTGGTGACGATTCCATAGCCTTGTGATGGTGCTTGGGTGGACATTCACAGCTCTGGCAACATCTGATCGAGATTCGCCTGCTTCCATCGACCAATGGCGTTGTTGCGTTGTGCTTCAGTCAGTTTTGGCGTAACTGTATTGCGTGTCGGTGGCTTAACACTGAGCTATGGAAACCGAGAACCCGTCACTTTTATAGGGATTTTGCACACGTTGCACTTGCAAAACATGCAGATCTCTCAAACAAATTTATTGGACACGCATACGTTTTGGCGAAAAATCCGATGTTTTCCTCCGTTTTCAAAGTGCACAACTTTTATTGTCATTTTGGTCTGACAGTCAGGGCCTTAACACGTGTAACATCACATACTCTGAGCTTGTAACGTTATTACATATATTCTTCTTTAAAATAACAAAAATATCCCTTTTGCGTTTCCTTTTTTGAAGAGTATATGTTAGTTGACTCTGATCCCATTGGCTCAGCTGTCTGTATTAATTACGCTGGTAATCTGGTTTCGTAGTGAATAGATTACAGATCGTCCACTGTGTATCTTTGTGCTTAATAAGAAAGGAAGAAACAAGGTTTCTTATAATTAAATGTACTTACACTTTCATTTTAAATTTAATTTTTCTATAAGACTATACATTAATTGTTTCTTTAGATAATTAGTAATTTCTATGTTGTGTTACGCCTAAACCACACTGTAAAATGTTACTTTCATTTACTAACAAATAAAATAAATGTACAATCCCTGATTTTGAATAGTGAATTAATGATTATGTAAAACAGAATTTTAAGAGACCGAAACGTGTGTTTTCAAAACTGTTTGTTATTTTTCCAACAGATTTGGTCGCTGTTCCAGACTTCGGCGCAGGCGCCATGGAGAACTGGGGAATCGTCATATTCCGGGAACGATACCTGTCTTACGATAAGAAACTTTCATCTGGAAGAAACAAACAGAACGTTGCTAGAATTATAGCTCATGAACTAGCCCATCAGGTAACCATGTGTAATTGGAAGGATGAATGTACTGAGCAATAATAACACCTAGGTTCAAATTATAGCATTTTGAGCTTGTTTATTAATAAATCGAGTCATTGAAACCAGATTAGCGTGAAGCTAAGACCTCGCGGTTCGTTTTCTCATTAATGAAAAAAAAACAAAAAACAACGAAACTGACACCGTGGGTGTGTTATAAGAGTGACAGTCAAATCTCACAATTCAGTCTGGCAAGAGAAGTTCAAGTGAATGTGGTTGAAAAGCTACTTTCTCATTGTGTAGGGCTGACTATGTGTGTGGTTGACTAGCTACTTTACCATTGTGTAGGGCTGACTGTGGGTGTGGTTGACTAGCTACTTTACCATTGTGTAGGGCTGACTGTGGGTGTGGTTGACTAGCTACTTTACCATTGGGTAGGGTTGACTGTGGGTGTGGTTGACTAGCTACTTTACCATTGGGTAGGGTTGACTGTGGGTGTGGTTGACTAGCTACTTTCTCATTGTGTAGGGCTGACTGTGTGTGTGATTGACTAGCTACTTTACCATTGTGTAGGGTTGACTGTGGGTGTGGTTGAACAGCTACCTTTTCATTGTGTAGGGTTGACTGTGGGTGTGGTTGACTAGCTACTTTCTCATTGTGTAGGGCTGACTGTGGGTGTGGTTGAACAGCTACTTTCTCATTGGGTAGGGCTGACTGTGGGTGTGTTGACTAGATTGTTTTAAGCTAACTTTCCCTGTACAATTAGGGATAAGTATTTATAGCACTAAAATCAACAATACAAAGAAATCAAATAATCTATGACCAAAAAAGGACAAAAAATACTATCTTTATGTAAGGAAATGATTCTACTAAATATTGACAGGAAAGTTTTACTTTCCACACTGTTCTGGTATAAATATTCTCTAGATCGACTTAGTCGTATAAGAACTGTAGACTTCCATTGCTGACAGAGTAACTATTGGTGTAGACTGTTTATTAACCTGCTAAGCTTCTTACCGGTTTTCTTTAACTCGTGTCTTATATTGTTACATTTGTAATAATTTCATGTGTTATTATTATGTTTTGTAAACATGGTAACTCGTGAATGTTGCGACGCTGTCTTTCAGTGTTGAACATTGACACTTGTTTTCATTCTGTGTATTTTTATAGTGGTTCGGGAACCTGGTAACTCCTGAATGGTGGGACGATCTCTGGCTGAACGAAGGTTTTGCGAGCTACGTGGAGTATCTGGGAACTAAGGCTGTGGAGAAAGACTGGAAAATGGTAAAGAAACCTCACGAAATTCTAGCGTTTGAAATAAAGAAAACAGTTATGTGTTGAAAAAATCGTTAAGTTCTACAATACAGCTTGTGTTAAAACAAGGAATCAAGTTTCAGGGTTAACGTTTGATTTTTGATAGGATGAACAGTTTATAGTGAGCACCCTTCAGCCAGTTCTGGTTTTGGACAGCTTGAAGACGTCTCACCCGATTTCTGTGCCTGTAAACCATCCAGATGAAATTGCTGAGATTTTTGATGGGATATCTTACTCAAAGGTTCGTAAGTAAAACTTTAAGTGTTGTAACAATGCCATAAGGAAAGTGCTTTATCATAACACTGTCTCAATGAAAGTGTTTTATCTCAACACTGTCTTAATGAAAGAGCTGTTTCTTATTTCAGTCTGTAGTGTTGACAGTGAACTTGAAATTACAATATATTTAAATTTAATAGATTAGAATTCTAAGTTCACCTGTTAACGTACAACAAGTGTTAAAATCAACCTTAAATTTTAAAGCTTCTGATAAATGTTAATTGCATTTGTTTTTAATTCCACAGTTGTCCATTCATTAAAGGTCAGTAAAGCCTATTTTTATGGAACTCACTGATGCTTGTTCACGCGTTATACTGCCGCACATGAAAGCGAATGTGAGAGTTTTTCTGTTATTTGTGCTAACATCCGAGATACGGCTTGATGGATAGGAGACGTGAGATAAAGCTTCTGTAAAAAAAAAAAAAAAAAACTTATCCGATAGAGGAAGAGATATGACAGGGTTCTTAAGTGAGATTAAAACTCACGCGAAGAGGCTTATTCAAGTAGAAGTAAGATGTTTATTTACTTGAAATAAAACAGTGAGGATTTAACTAATAAATAATATGAAATGATGGATTTATATATAATCAATAGTCTTAACTCTACCAGCGTTCAACCACCATATCTTATCAACCAGTTCTGCCAGTGTTCAGCCATCATATCTTATCAGCCAGTCCTGCCAGTGTTCAACCATCATATCTTATCAGCCAGTCCTGCCAGTATTCAACTACCATATCTTATCAGCCAGTCTTGCCAGTGTTCAACCATTATATCTTATCAACCAGTCCGACTGAATCTTTCACATCACTTTTAAAACGACTCCTTTCTTTTCGTACTACTAATATATCTTCGATTTACAAATGTTTGATTTACGTTTTTCACTATAATGTACAGTACTGTGCAAAAATTAGATTTCAGGCTACTTTCAAAGAACAATGGATTGTAAGCAACAAGCGAAATGTTAAGATTGTATTAATCTTCATATTTAGTACAACAAAAGTTTCTGTTGGAAAGTGTTTGAGTTCAGCAAACAGTTCATATTTTGTGTGTCTCCCTCTTGGTTTAATCACTACAGACAATCTTTCAGGCACTGTTTCAACATATTTAATCAAATTGTCCTTAGGAATTTTATTCCAAATCTGCGTGATACACTCTGATGAAGTTTCTTTTAGAGTACTTTTGATTTGTCGAATCCCAGATCTGCTCCACTGGACTGAGATCGGGGTTCTGTTTGGGCCATTGTATCATTTGAACGACTCCAGCAGCTTCTTTCTTAACTAAGTAATTTCTGTATAGGTTGGAAGAGTATTTAGGTCATCGACCTCTCAATAGTAGAATCGTTTACCAAGAATACACAAACCACTAGGTATACCATGATGTATCAGATGGTACATCTGCTGGTCCATTATTTCATCTATTTTACAAATATCTCCTGTTGCCTCAGCAGATAAACACCCAAAACTATCACACTGCCTCACTCGTGTTTCATGGTAGGTGCTATGTATTGAGATAAGTATCTTTCGCCTTCCTTCTACTGGACATACAATCCACACTTTGAACCAAATATTTCAAATTTGGACTCATCCATCCATAACACCCTTTATCAGCAGTCCATTTTTTGTACTTTTTAACAACTTTCACTTTCTAACAATATCTGTAGATCAAAGTAAAGTTTTTTAACTACTGTATGACCAAATATTCCATTCTTATCAAGTCTTCTTGACACTGCATATCTGGACACCTTTCTGTCATGTAGTACATGGTTGTTTATCTCATGCTTGAGATCAGTAGCAGTTTTCCTTCTGTCCTGATGGCTGCATAAACAAAGACACTTGACATCAGTATCATTAAGTTTAGGTGTTCTGTCTCATCTTTTCCTATTTTCAAATCTACCTATCTCAATCTCACCATCCAGGATGTACTTGACATTGTTTGTGGAATATTTCAAGTCTCCAACAATTTGTGAGAGTCCAACTAGTATTATGTAAAGATTTTATGTGAAATAATTGTTCTGTTGACAATTCTCTATGCTTTTTGTTAAAACTGTTTTTACCAAGGTTTATTTGTGGAGTGATAATAAACTGATTTTTTCAAGTAAATATGCTAGTACCATATGCTAGCTTCTTTATTTATAGTTAAGACAATGCATAGTGTACCATAACAGTTACTTCAGGTCCTAAATTTTATCAGTTTGTTTGTTCGTTCAAGCAGAACCCTTTTGACATGTCCTTGGTACAAGTGTATGGAATTCTAAAAAAAGACAAGTATTCTCACCTTGGCTCATTCAATTGTCAACATGGATCAGTGAAATATTACCATACTGTTGAAGTTTATATTCTGTAATGGTATAGAAACAATGATAAAATATGTTATCATCCTAACACATTTCTACTGTACTGTACTAAAACTTTATGAGTACGTTTTTCGATTTTCGTTCTCATTTTTCACTCCAACGAAAAGTTACGTAACAATTTGTAACACAATTTTGCGTGTTACGAAACATTTTTATTATTACGCAATTCAAGTAGCTAAAAAGCTATTATTCTCTGTTGCGAAACTGCAACATCTCGCTGTCTCTTGAAGCTTGTTTTCGACGACCAATATGGGCCGTTGTAGCTCCTCTCTCCTCCCTTTACATCAACAAACAAAGCAACATGTATTCATGGCGAGTATTTTATTCATGAAAATGTTTTTAATTTCAGGTTTTTGTTTGCATTAAATGTCACAGCGCATGCCGTTTTCTTATATTATAGTGAAAAACTTGGGTCAGAAAAACGCCCTTATTTCTTATCTTTAAAATAGTGTGAAAAGCGCTTTTGATTTATGTTTCATATTTACTGGTTACGGTCTCCAAGATAATATTTCTTGGGTATTGAGGGTTACCTGTACATTAAAAGTTGTTTTTTAAACATTTTAATCCATAAATTATTCATACATGTGTATGTAAGAAAAGCTTTGGAAAGCTTTGTATTTTTCACAACTTTGTAAAACAAAACAACAAACAGAGATACTAATGGATTGATGTACAATTAATTATATGTTTCAATAGTCGTTTCAAACAACACACTATTTACTCAATCTCTTAGAGTTTTTCGAGAGGAAGAGTGTATAATAGAACTTATATCCTGACCATATTCTGACCCCCACCACCCCAGTAGCATAGCGAAATGTCTGAGTAACTTGGTTTCGGAACCCGTGGTGGGAAGAATACAGATGTCCCAGTGAAAGGAAATAAAGTCAGAGGAAAAGTCACAATTTTATTCAAATACCATAGATAATTAAAGTAATAAAACAGAACAAATTAAATCAGTTATTAACTAACAATACATTACTTCTATAAATTGACAACACAAATTATGTGTGATGGCATCACACATACCCTAGTGTGCAAACAATGGAACATTTAAAAAAAAATGAATTTTTCCTAATAAATAATGGTTTGAATGAAATATTTAAGTCATTTAATTTTATCACCATAACCTCAACAATATTATGTTGTTTTTAATACATCATTAGTTAGTAGTCATTGTAGGTTTAATTTATAAATTCTAAGTGTGACAAACAATGGAACAAAATTAATTATAACTAGAATCATGTTTTCACGAAACTTCCCGTCTTTTTTTTTTTTAATATACCTGTGACTTTTTTCCTGGATTTGATGGCCAAATATATAGATTTGCGCTTAACGACAAACAGACGAGGCGTTTTACTGATATCCGAGCTCAGAAACGGCTTTCAAACCATAACAGTTGTTTTCCTAATATCTTATATAAATAGTTTTGAATAAAGAATATATTTTTACAGAAAACAATAGGCCTAACACAAATGTCTTATGCCAATATAATCAATATAATTATGCTTTGCCACCTTAGAAGCAGTGTTCGCACCAAAACAGTTGTTCATACATAATTAGGCCTAAAACGGTTTCTTGACCGGTTCAATATTTTACACATTTGGTATATTTACAATATATAAATATCTGTTGTTTAGAAACAGTCAGCTTTAAGACCAACCTCCCTTTTTCGACAGAGAAACCTGAACTACACATCTGTAAGGCTTTACAGCCTTAATTTTCTTTATCATTTACTTAATTATTCTTGCAAAAGCTGTACAAAAAGCTCATTTTTTATTCACCAGAAGTTCAGAACAAAATATTCGTATCTTGTCAGTAAATCATCCAGTACGTTTCAGCTTTTGCAAATTATGCAATTTATTTTACACGATTTCATTTCCTCAGTTAATTAATTTATAAACCTGACAGTTATACATCTATAAACGTTTAAATGAGTTCTAACAACAGGAAAAATAACATGAAACTATTGTCGACAAAAACAAATATATGAAAAGAAAAATTATTCATACTATATATGCACGCAAAATTATAACAAACACAAAATTATGTCAATAAGATGTTTAAGAAATCAACTGCTATAAAGAATAATTTTAATAAATATTTCTTAGTGAACCAGAAATTATAACCTTTAAATCATAAAAAGGAAGGAAAAAACACCGTTATGATAACAAGTTATCAACTTATTATTTAAAGTCGTATAATATCCACAATGTTAGGATAAACCATCTTTGCAATCTGTACATTAAAATAGCACATCAAGGACTAGTAGTTTAAGTCATTGCCCAGAGAACCACGGAACCCAAATCTGATAAAACATGTCGAAAATCTTAGACTAACTCATCGTCCATAGAGTCACATAACCGTCAGTCTATAAAAATAACACATCAACAGTTCTATACCTAAAAAACAAAACAAAAAAAACAACTGGAAGTTTTATGTATTTAGAAATGTATATAAACTAAACTTACTTTACAGACTTATGTTTAAATGAAGTTTTCTGTATTTCTGATTCTAGGGAGCCAGTATTATTAGGATGATGAATCATTTCCTTGGCGAGGAGAACTTCAGGACAGGTTTAACAGTAAGTATGATTCACTTTGTATTTTCTAAGGAAAAATTACTCAGTTATTTAGAAATACATGTGCCTAAATGAGAATATTATTATAAAATTCGTTATTTAACAGATTATAGACCTTAAGTGATGGATTTATTACAAAATTCGTTAACAGATTATATACCCTAAGTGAAAGATTTATTATAAAATTCGTTATTTAACAGATTATAGACCTTAAGTGATAGATTCATTATAAAATTCGTTGTTTAACAGATTTTATGTCGTATACGTTTCAAGACATGAGGAATTTCGTACCTTAAATGTGATTATTTATTATGGAAACATGTGCGACGCACAACATCTCAGCTGTTAATAACATGATACAGTTTTCTGTACTGTTTGCATAATATATACGTAATATGCGAAAAATACGTGTTTAAGTTTGTTTTGTTTTTGTTTTGAATTTCGCGCAAAGCTACTCGAGGGCTATTTGCGCTAGCCATCTCTAATTTAGCAGTGTAAGACCAGAGGGAAGGCAGCTAGTCATCATCATCACCACCCACCGCCAACTCTTTTACCAACGAATAGTAGGATTGATCGCAACATTATAACGCCCCCACGGCTGAAAGGGCGAGTATGTTTGGTGCGACGGGGATTCGAACCCGCAAATTACGAGTCGAACGCCTTAACACACTTGGCCATGCCAGGCCTATGTGTTTAAGTTTAAGATACGTAAAACACATATATTTTAACAATTTGAGGAGAAACTGTGTATCAACATTTCCGATGTTAAAAGAAAGTTCCTTGTTAAGTAAGTTTTCTACCAATTAGAGTAAATTTCTTACGTATTACTAAATAAAATAGAATGAAAAATCGGCCGTTGATTATTATATATTTATTTGTTTTGAAATTACGAGTCGAACGTCCTGACCACCTGGCCATACTGGGTCTGGTTATTAAATATATTCTAAGATATTAGCCTAGCAAACAAACGAAGTTGCAATCAGTTAATAAGATAAAAAATTGTTGCAAAAATACATTAGCTTACTTTTATTTTATTTAGAAACCAGGTTACACTGAGGGGCGATCTTAGTCATTCTGGAGCCAAATTCAGTAACTGGAGCCCCATAATGAAATAGAAATTCAGAAGTAGATTAAAAGGCTTAGCATCGAGGTTACACTACCATACAGGACGGTTTGTTCTGTTACACACAATTAAATTTACATTAACTCCAAGTACGGTGTAGTCCTACCACATTCACATCATGTTATACATAAAATACGGCGCAGCTTTGTAACACACAGCCAAGGTTGCATTACCTTCAAGGTCGCTATAGTTTCGTCAGAAACGCTGAACGCATAACGTTAGTTCCACAACGGTATAAGTTTTGTTCATTGCTCAGACATTCGGCATTTGCAGATTTTACGCACAAATAAACTTGATTCTTGATCAGTGATATTTCGGCTGTCGATTAGTTTTTCAGGCTTTTAAAAAATGTTTTTAACATTACTTGTTTTTATATACAATGTTGCATTTTACAGAAATATTTGATCGACAGATCATACAAAAATGCCGTACAAGATGACCTGTGGAAGCATCTTACAATGGTAAAGTTATATTTTTATTAATTCATTTTCGTTTTTTATTCTTTATAAATAAAGGAGGCAGGATATATGATTAAGTACACAAGCCACAAACTGCTTCAAAGACGTATAATCTCAACTGGTGCAAGAAACATAAACCACAAACTGCTTCAAAGACGTGTAATCTCAATTGATGCGTACCTGGAACAGCTTGATAATGACAAGAGTATTTATAATATTCGATAAGAAGACATGTCTAATCAATGAGTCAACGTCTAGACTTTGATGAGATCATACTGTAAAATCAGGCACTGTAAAACCTAGAAAACCGTAGTTTTTGTACATTAGATGGATTATGAATTCTGGAAGATAGGAGAGGTGTGCTTGGATCATGACAGCCATAAAAAACAGTTGTTGTTTTTTTCACTGAAAACTATGATGCAGCGCTATTGTCAGGATGCACAGTGGTCAGGTAGAGCATGACTGAACGTATCTACGTGTATTGTAACGACATTATGAGATTGAAAAATGATTTAAATATACCACACTAAATATATTTTGTAACTACTTCGTAGTAAGATTGTGTGCGCTCTTTAAATACAGGTTCTGGGTTTCTGAGCAAACTCCATAAAGATGTAAATGACAAAGTACATGTGTTATCTTAAACTACAAAGGCGAATGGTAACTGGTTTTAAACTACAAAGGCGAATGGTAATTGGTTTTAATGTTAAAAGCTAATAAGAATACAGGTTTATGCGGTTATCACTGACAAAAACACTTTTGACACAGCTAAAGTGAGCACTTTGGACAGAAAATTTATACTTATAGCTAAAATGAGCACTTTGTATGAAAACTTTATACTTGTAGCTAAAGTGAGCACTTTGGATGGAAACTTTATAGTTATAGCTAAAGTGAGCGATTTGGATGGACACTTTATGTTTATAGCTGAAGTGAACACTTTGGACAGAAACTTTATACTTATAGCTAAAGTGGGCAATTTGTTGAAGACAAACATAATAATGAAGGAATTTCCGATAATTCTAAACCGTGTAGCTGTCATTACAGGTTTGTAAAATTATGTGAAAGTATTATGTTGTTCATGTTTGATAACACTTTTTGGCGTCAGGAATAAAGCCTCGGACCTACAGTTCCAAACGCAAATCGCGGCTGGTTATTTCTTATTTTAAATAAAATTATGTTATTATATAACCTTCATACATATAACATTATACTGGAAAATCAATGTTTGGTTTCGCAGATATTCAAACTGATTTGGTTGTTAATTATACTAAGTTTGACCAGAGTGTTTCATTATACTCATGTCAAAGGCTAAATACAGATAACAACTTTTATTTCTTTGACTTGAAGGTCCAAAAGGTTGACAAGGAAGAAGACAGAATTAACGTCAAAACAGTTATGGATTCCTGGACCTTACAAACTGGATATCCGCTACTTACAGTGATACGTGACTATAAGCAAGGCATTGCAACCATTACACAGAACCGGTTTCTCTTAGAAAACCAAGGAAACAACACTATCAGGTTAGTGCATAGTGACAACATGTTGTCATGGCCGCTAAAGTTCTGAAAATACTAAATTAATATAAAACCAAATTTCAAGGAAAAAATATAACTAAAGTTTTCCAATTGGTTATAATACCTACTTCAGGAAATGAAATGTTAAAATTTTTTTTAAAATAAATAGATCAACGTTTTGATGCATTTATGTTATTATTTGATGTGAAACATTCTTCATTCACACAGAGTTAAGACGGCGGTGTTTAATGATATTCGGTATAAAGTAATTTAGCCCACAGAGGATTTAGATATTGAAGTCTGATGGTGGTTTCATATGTAATATTTCATTATAACAACTTACGTTATAATTGTTTTGTTAATATATCATTTTTTTTTCAATTTAACCAATTAACTTGAATAACAGTAATTGTATTACAGTAATAGGTTTTCTTTATTCTGTAAAAAGACGTCCCCAGTAGCACAGCGGTATGTCTGCGGACCTACAATGCGGGAAACCGGGTTTCGATACCCGTGGTGGGCAAAGCACAGGTAGCTAGCTCATTGTATAGCTTTGTGTTTAACTACAAACTGTAAAAACACAAAAATTTTACTTGCAGCGACACCAAGTGGGAGGTACCAGTAACTTACACAGACTCGAAGGAAAAAAATTGGCAGGACACCACTCCACGCCTGTGGTTACATAAAACGAATGGTAATGTTTGTAGATTACAGCTAGTTAAATTTGTTTGGATTTTTGTTGTTTACTTAGAAAACAAAATATTCAATAATTTCTGCTCTCTTAGTTTTAAACTATTTTAATTATTTACAGACAATAATAAATAGTTCAAGATGTTTATATTTCACGTGTAAATTAATACTAATAGTACAGATATTTGTGAATAATTCGTGTTGTTTAAATAATATATTTACAGACACTAGTGAACAGTGCAGTTTTTACTGCTTTTACTTTTAACGAAATGTATTTGAATTATGCGCGTAACTGAATTGTTCATAATAATATTTCATAATATCATATGTAGCTAGGAAGTAAAACTATTCGTTTCACTTACAGGCCAGCTAGAGAACCTTGTAGGACCTGACCATTGGCTAGTAGTTAATGTTCAAGAAGTTGGATATTACAGAGTGAATTATGACACCCACAACTGGCAGTTGCTCATCAACCAGCTTGTCCAAGATCATAAAGTCAGTGTTCACTTGTAGACGTCCACCTATAATGTCAAAAAAACAAACTATATATTCTTATTTGTTACTACATTAAGGTTTCAAACTGAAAACTGGGCACATTTATGTGCTGGAGGAGCACATTAAACAATTCTTACAAATTGCAAGTTGGGCCCAAAACAAAAGTATGATGTGAAAATCTCTAAAACTACAATTTCAGTCATGTATATTATACGAATAATTAATGTAGCAGAAATAAAGAAATACATAAACTGTTTAACACCATATCTTTACTTAGGAATGGAAGAAGTGATACCATTGATATTTGTGATTTAAAACTTTGTAAACTCTCTGCAGTGTCAAGGAGCTATGGGTAATTAATAGTAATTAATGTCTTCATTAGTGGTAATTGGACACACATCAAGACTGTTAATTATGCAATGTATAAGTTTACTATTATCAGTATCACATTACTTTATACTGTTATTTTTATTGTAACTTATCTAAAAATATTCTATATTTTAAGTTGATTTTTGTATGTTTCGGTTGACTCCGATTTCTAACACCTGATTGTGACTTGTTTAAACTGATTATGTGTTTTTTTTTTGTGTCTTTGAATTAAGTTTAATATCTTTTCTTTCATCGTGGTCTGTCTGAGCCAACTCTTAGTTTTTGTATCTGTTGCAGTTTGCTAAACCTTGGATTGAGAACTCGAACATTCTTCATAAAAAAAAATTTAAAAATCCAAAACTGTTTTCATAGAATAGAAATTTGAATAACTAGGCCATGTGGATTGTAGGTGAATAACTATGCCATGTGGATTGTAGGTGAATAACTATGCCATGTGGATTGTAGGTGAATAACTAGGTCATGTGGATTGTAGGTGAATAACTATGCCATGTGGATTGTAGGTGAATAACTAGGTCATGTGGATTGTAGGTGAATAACTAGGCCATGTGGATTGTAGGTGAATAACTAGGTCATGTGGATTGTAGGTGAATAACTAGGTCATGTGATTTGTAGGTGAATAACTAGGTCATGTGGATTGTAGGTGAATAACTAGGTCACGTGGATTGTAGGTGAATAACTAGGTCACGTGGATTGTAGGCGAATAACTAGGTCACTTGGATTGTAGGAGAATAACTAGGTCATGTGGATTGTAGGAGAATTCACTCCTAATAATTTGACTTCCTGTATTATTACTCCTGGTAAATTCACTTCCTGTAATACATTATTAATGTTAAAAAAATATATTTTGCTATTCCATAACCAGAGTTCTTCTTGCTACATGTAACATAGATGTTTTATTATAATATATAAAACAAGATGGATATTTTACAATGACTATATCATAACATACATCACTTTTAATCATTTTTATTAAATGTTAATTTTATTGTGAGTATAATTTGACATTATTAGATTATTACAGAATGAATCTAGTGGCATTCAAGTTAGTGGTCACTGTAAGAAAGCATGAATTGGTTTCATGTAAGAAGTGTCAGAGTTGTAAACTGTACTCACTGTTGTTATTGACAGGTGGAAATAACAAAGGTTCATGAATAGACAGATTTAAAAAAAAAATGAGGGGATTTTGGTTTAAGAGAAGAACTAAATAAACAGCCAATAGTATTATTTTAAATAAACAGTATTATTTATTAACATTCGTTGTTGAATGTTGTTCAGTAATCTCATCTGAAAGATTCTTGATTTTAAAGAACTAGTTATTCATCTAACTAATTCTAAACATTCACATTTCAGGCCATTCATGTCATAAACAGGGCTCAAATAATTAATGATGCAATGAACTTAGCTAGGTAAGTTTTTTTTCTTATTTGTTTTATTTAAACAAACACTTTTGTAATTACTACAATTTTACATAATTTGTAATGTCTGGAAAGCAGTTCTCATTGTTTTTCATTTAACTTTATTTATTTTAAATGTCTTTCACCGTCTCACCTGGCATTTTGGAGTGTCTTGTGTTTTCTGTTCTGTGGCCTTGGTTTTAAAACAATCCATATTTTCTTTTCAGTGGCCTGGATTTTCAAAATATCTGTTTTCTACCCTGTACCTGTCACTTAAAAATTACAATATTTTCTGCCGTTAGTACATAAATGTCTCTTGTTTTCTCAACTCTAGCCTGTATTTTTGTAAATGCTGATTGTGACCTGTATCATGGCTTCTGTATCATTACTTTCTTTACTATTCCGCTCTGTATCTCATTCACTTGTGCTAGTTTAACATTTCTTATTGACCTTTCTGCTTTTGTTTGTTTCATTGTATACAAAATTATGTTATTGAAAAGTAACGTTAAAAATGGCAGATAGTATCAGTAATTCATATCAGATAGTATCAGTAATTCATATCAGATAGTATCAGTAATTCATATCAGATAGTATCAGTAACTCATATAAGTTTTTTCATATCATCATATTATGTTTTTTTTTCTTATTTAATCAGTTTATGTGGTTTAAATTGTCACCAATGATAATAGAGTTAGAGTTGTGCCTTATACGTTGGCACTAAACACGACCCTCTACCTGAATAATGAAAAAGAATACATCCCGTGGGCAGCTGTTTTGGGTTCATTTTCTTATCTCAATTCAATGCTATGTCGAAGTAGTGTCTATGGAAAATGGAAGGTAAGGCTCAGACACTAGAATCCTTAAATGTTAGATAGCATCTAAAGCTTAAAGAATAAAAATTGTATTTGTAGTTAGAGTTGAGAACCAAGAGGTAATACTTAGAGTTGGAAACATTGTGTGTTTTTAAAATAATGTAGGTTTTACCTGTGTGTTTTTAAAATAATACAGGGTTTACCTGTGTGTTTTTAAATAATACAGGGTTTACTGCATGTTTTAAAGTCACATAGGGTTTACCTGCATGTTTTTAAAGTAATGTAGGGTTTACCTGTGTGTTTTGAAGTAATGTGGGGTTTACTGCATGTTTTAAAGTCACATAGGGTTTACCTGCATGTTTTTAAAGTAACATAGGGTTTACCTGCATGTTTTAAAGTAACATAGGGTTTACCTGCATGTTTTAAAGTAACATAGGGTTTACCTGTGTGTTTTTAAAATAATACAGGGTTCATCTGTGTTTTTAAAGTAATGTAGGGTTTACCTGTGTGTTTTTAAAATAATACAGGGTTCATCTGTGTTTTTAAAGTAATGTAGGGTTTACCTGTGTGTTTTTAAATAATACAGGGTTTGCCTGTGTTTTTAAAGTAATGTAGGGTTTATCTGTGTGTTTCTAAAGTAACGTAGGGTTTACCTGTGTGTTTTTAAAATAATATAAGGTTTACCTGTGTGTTTTTAAAATAATGTAAGGTTTACCTGTGTGTTTTTAAAATAATGTAAGGTTTACCTGTGTGTTTTTAAAATAATGTAGGGTTTACCTGCATGTTTTTAAAATAATGTAGGGTTTACCTGCATGTTTTTAAAGTAGCATATGGTTTACCTGCATGTTTTTAAAGTAGCATATGGTTTACCTGCATGTTTTGAAAGTAATATAGGGTTTATCTGCATGTTTTGAAGTAATGTAGGGTTTTACTGCATGTCTTTAAAGTCACATAGGGTTTACCTGCATGTTTTTAAAGTAACATAGGGTTTACCTGCATGTTTTAAAGTAACATAGGGTTTACCTGTGTGTTTTTAAAGTAATGTAGGGTTTACCTGTGTGTTTTTAAATAATACAGGATTTTCCTGTGTTTTTAAAGTAATACAGGGTTTACCTGTGTGTTTTTCAAGCAATCTAAATGAGCATGTACAAATGTTATATCAAAATGTGTCATGTAAATGAACATGATAACACATGATACACAGAGTAAATGGTTTCATTTTTTTCTTCTTAGAAATATGTAAAAAAACAAATTCATAGCATGTACAAAGAACTTGGATGGGATGAAAAACAAGATGATGATTTACTTACACAGTAAGTATCACCAGTGTTAGTGTTACTGATTTACTATCACAGTAAGTATCACCAGTGTTAGTGTTACTGATTTACTTACACAGTAAGTATCACCAGTGTTAGTGTTACTGATTTACTATCACAGTATCACCAGTGTTAGTGTTACTGATTTACTATCACAGTAAGTATCACCAGTGTTAGTGTTACTGATTTACTTACACAGTAAGTATCACCAGTGTTAGTGTTACTGATTTACTTACACAGTAAGTATCACCAGTGTTAGTGTTACTGATTTACTATCACAGTAAGTATCACCAGTGTTAGTGTTACTGATTTACTTCCACAGTACGTATCACCAGTGTTAGTGTTACTGATTTACTATCACAGTAAGTATCACCAGTGTTAGTGTTACTGATTTATTAACACAGTTATTATCACGAGTGTTAGTGTTATTGATTTATTAACACAGTTATTATCACGAGTGTTATTGATTTATTAATACAATATCTCCAAAGTTAGATTTTATTGATTGTTTAATGCAGTATTTTCAATCAAGTGCTGTATATTGTTTTAGTGAAAACAAATATAGTTGTACATTGAAAAGTTTGATGGACACACTGACTGACTCTAAAGTGAAGGCATCTTGACATAAAAAAATTACAGAAATTATGTAATTAAACTGTGCTAATTTTCCAATCCTGTAGGTATAATCGAATCAATGTTCTCAGTTGGGCATGTAGTATGGACCATCCTGACTGTATAGCATCAGCAAGAGAAATATTTCAGAGATGGATGGAGGATCCTGACAACAAAACAATGTGAGTGGTCAGTCAGTAGCACTTTGTAAGTGTGTAAAAGTTTAACTGAATAAATGTGAGTGGTCAGTCGCTAGCTATTGTAAGTGTGTAAAGATTTAACTGAATATGTGTGAGTGGTCAGTCACGAGCACTTTTTAAGTGTGTAAAAGTTTAACTGAATATGTGTGAGTGGTCAGTTGCTAGCACTTTGTAAGTGTGTAAAGGTTTAATGGAATATGTGTGAGTGGTCAGTCACTAGCTATTGTAAGCGTGTAAAGATTTAACTGAATATGTGTGAGTGGTCAGTCGCTAGCACTTTGTAAGTGTGTAAAGATTTAACTGAATATGTGTGAGTGGTCAGTCACGAGCACTTTTTAAGTGTGTAAAAGTTTAACTGAATATGTGTGAGTGGTCAGTTGCTAGCACTGTAAAGGTTTAACTGTAAGTGTGTAAAGGTTTAACTGAATATGTGTGAGTGGTCAGTCGCTAGCACTGAATATGTAAGTGTGTAAAGGTTTAACTGAATATGTGTGAGTGGTCAGTCGCTAGTACTTTGTAAGTGTGTAAAGGTTTAACTGAATATGTGTGAGTGGTCAGTCGCTAGCACTTTGTAAGTGTGTAAAGGTTTAACTGAATATGTGTGAGTGGTCAGTCGCTAGTACTTTGTAAGTGTGTAAAGGTTTAACTGAATATGTGTGAGTGGTCAGTTGCTAGCACTTTGTAAGTGTGTAAAGGTTTAATGGAATATGTGTGAGTGGTCAGTCACTAGCTATTGTAAGCGTGTAAAGATTTAACTGAATATGTGTGAGTGGTCAGTCGCTAGCACTTTGTAAGTGTGTAAAGATTTAACTGAATATGTGTGAGTGGTCAGTCACGAGCACTTTTTAAGTGTGTAAAAGTTTAACTGAATATGTGTGAGTGGTCAGTTGCTAGCACTTTGTAAGTGTGTAAAGGTTTAACTGAATATGTGTGAGTGGTCAGTCGCTAGCACTTTGTAAGTGTGTAAAGGTTTAACTGAATATGTGTGAGTGGTCAGTCGCTAGTACTTTGTAAGTGTGTAAAGGTTTAACTGAATATGTGTGAGTGGTCAGTCGCTAGCACTTTGTAAGTGTGTAAAGGTTTAACTGAATATGTGTGAGTGGTCAGTCGCTAGTACTTTGTAAGTGTGTAAAGGTTTAACTGAATATGTGTGAGTGGTCAGTCGCTAGCACTTTGTAAGTGTGTAAAGGTTTAACTGAATATGTGTGAGTGGTCAGTCGCTAGCACTTTGTAAGTGTGTAAAGGTTTAACTGAATATGTGTGAGTGGTCAGTTGCTAGCACTTTGTAAGTGTGTAAAGGTTTAACTGAATATGTGTGAGTGGTCAGTTGCTAGCACTTTGTAAGTGTTTAAAGGTTTAACTGAATATGTGTGAGTGGTCAGTTGCTAGCACTTTGTAAGTGTGTAGAGATTTAACTGAATATGCATGTACTGGAGTAATATTGTAGTAGTAATAAGTAATTCATTTCTTTAGTGTAACAGCTAAACCTGGTTTTATCTTACGAGATGTTTTCATTGCTATTATCTTTTCTATTTTTTCCTTGAGTAGTATTTCTCCAAATATGAGAAGCCTAGTTTACTGTACTGGGGTTAAACATGGTGGAGAGGAAGAGTGGGACACTCTTTGGAAGCAATATCTGGTAGAAGAAAATCCTATTGAGAAAAATAAGCAGCTAAGAGCTCTTGCTTGTACTCGTGAACTTTGGATCCTTTCCAGGTGACTCTTGTCCAACTTCTTATTTGTTTACAAAATGGATTTCCTTCTTTATTCAAAGTATTTATAATCATTGTAATATAATGTGACTTTTCTGTCCAAACAAAATAATCTAGAAACAAATCTTTTGTAGTAACTGTGTTATCTGATAATTGGGTTAAAAGTAAGCTGAAGTTAACAGTGTGTTTGGTGATTCTATTAACAGTAATCTTGTGTGTTTGGTGATTCTATTAGCAGTAATCTTGTGTGTTTGGTGATTCTATTAGCAGTAATCTTGTGTGTTTGGTGGTTCTATTAGCAGTAATCTCCTGTGTTTGGTGATTCTATTAACAGTAATCTTCTGTGTTTGGTGGTTCTATTAGCAGTAATCTTCTGTGTTTGGTGGTTCTATTAGCAGTAATCTCGTGTGTTTGGTTCAATTACCAGTTATCTGGTGCGTATGTGGTGGTTCAGTTAACAGTAATCTGATGTGTGTGTGGTGGTTTGGTTAACAGTAATCTGATGTGTATGTGGTGGTTCAGTAAACAGTAATCTAATGTGTATGTGGTGGTTCAGTTAACAGTAATCTGATGTGTGTGTGGTGGTTCAGTAAACAGTAATCTGATGTGTATGTGGTGGTTCAGTTAACAGTAATCTAATGTGTGTGTGGTGGTTCAGTTAACAGTAATCTGATATGTATGTGGTGGTTCAGTAAACAGTAATCTAATGTGTATGTGGTGGTTCAGTTAACAGTAATCTAAAGTGTGTTTAATTATGCTATTTACAATAATTTGCAATGTGTTTTGTGGTGCTTTTAACAGTAATCTGAGATGTGTTTATTGGTGCTGTTAACAATAATCTAATTGTGTTTTGTAGAGCTGTTAACAGTAATTTGAGGTATGTTTGTTGGTTCTGATAACAGTAAGATGGGGTGTACAGTGTATTTGACAGTTGTGGGATATTCACTGAGATACGTTTCTGGTAATTTTACACTGTACCTATCAATATTATTGTCTATATCATTTTTTTTTATTTTTTTTTTATAAGTTCTACATTTGTTGCACTCCTTAAATATATAACTATTGTTAGTTTATTTCATCATTGTTACATAAGTCATTTGAAACGTCACAAACGTTCTTTGTTTAACAATGTAGATTACTTGACTGGACAATAGCTGAGGACTCGCAAATTAGACATCAAGACGGGTTCTCTGTCATCACAGCTGTAGCACAAAACATCTTTGGGCGGGAAATGTGTTTTAGTTTTTTAAGAAACAAGTGGGACACCCTGAGGAAAATGTAAGTAATCCAGTAGAGGTGTTGTTGCTCAAACTGAATGGAGTTATATTTTATTATCATTTTTATTTGACAACATGGCTTAACATTCCTAAAGTTTAGAGGTTTCATTTTTTTTCACTTTTTATAGTTTCTATGTTACACTAGGCAGGCTTGGAAGTGTGAGATTATAAACCTGAACAGTAATTTTTTTTCAGATTAGTCATTCTTTGATATATTTCATCGTGTAAGATAAATCGACAAGTTACAGCATGCTATAATCAGATTAAGTTGTAAATAAAGTACTGTGCTGCACATCTAAAGCCAGTTCCTCAGTGGCAGAATAGGCTAGATTCCTCCTCTGTGCAAGCTAGCTCACAATTATTACCAAAAACCAGAAATAAGAATTATTTCACCTTTACATGACACACAATGTTCAACGTGCCTCACAAGGTGCCACTTACACCTGACACAAACACAGGGTAACACTGAGTAACTTGGTTTTCTTTTATATCTCTTTAACCATAATAATAATGTTTTGTCTTTCAGCATCCACAAAACACAAGAACATCATTTGATAATTGCCCTGTGAATGTGGGTTTTCTTGAGTTTCTCCTGTTTTCCCTACAACCAATTCTAAGACACAGAGGTTAGCAGAGGTTATATCTGTGCCTTGAGAAGATGCCTTCTTCTTTCCTCTATCTATCACCAATTTACATTCATGTTTTGTACATCCTCAAAGTGACACAAGGTGCCTTCACTTTACCTTCCTCTGACTCTCTAACCTGAAAAACACAAACAAACAGTTAGTTCATAAGTGTTTATTTTTCTCACAGTGGCTTTAAAAGTTCCACCTCCATTTGCAGAGCAAAGAGGAAAAAAAACACCTATTCCTTAAAACCCTAGTTCAGCAATGTTCTCCTTTGTCAGAGTTTACCTACCTGTTTAAACAAAGAAGTTTGGATTGGTTACTAATTCAACTCATCACTCCACACATGAAGCAAACAGGTTTCAAACACACAATTTCAAAATCATGACCCATATTTTGTATCCATGGTTTCACTAAAGCAGGGATAACTGTTTTACATAAATACTTTTTGTTCATACATATTTTATGAATAAAAATATAACCCTATTACACTTCCTAGGTTCAAGAGCATTATGAACAGTAAGAAAACTAATTAGAAACAAGTATGTTAAACATCTATACTTACATCATTAGTTACTGTTAAACAACTGATATATTAAACATCCATACTCTACATCAGTACTTAGTGTATAAATACTGATACATTAAACATCCATACTCTACTTCAGTACATAGTGTATAAATACTGATATATTAAACATCCATACTCTACATCAGTACTTAGTGTATAAATACTGATATATTAAACATCCATATTCTACTTCAGTACTTAGTGTATAAATACTGATATATTAAACATCCATACTCTACATCAGTACTTAGTGTATAAATACTGATATATTAACCATCCATATTTTATATGAGTAGTTAGTGTATAAATACAGGTATATTATACATTCATATTTTACATTAGTAGTTAGTGTATAAATACTGATGTACTAAACATCTATATTTTATACCTGTAGTCAGTGTATAAATACTGGTATAGTAAACATCTATATATTATACTAGTAGTCAGTGTATAAATACTGGTATAGTAAACATCTATATATTATACTAGTAGTTAGTGTATAAATACTGGTATATTAAACATACATATTTTATACTAGTAGTTAGTGTATAAATACTGGTATATTATAAATCCATGTTGTAAATTCAATTTGTTGTCCTACTCTTGGAAATAACCTTTAAACTTATGAGTAACCCATTGACTGCTGGTTCACTTTATGTGGTACGGTTTGTCTGCCTGTGGCAGATATTTGTGTGATGATACACTGTATGGCTTCGATACGTGTTATTCACTGTTAGAGGGAAAGTATCTTTGTGTGTCAGTTTGAAATATATATTTGTTATTGTTTTTCATGATAGTAAGTTATTTCATTGTTTCAGATATGGGCTATCTATTGGTTCCTGGAACTATTTAGTGAAAAGTGTGTTTTCATCTTTCAACACTCCTTTTGAAAGAAAACAGGTAACATGGCTCTTGTACAGCTTGTAGTTTTTACTTTGTTTAGAATATTTGAAGAATATACATTTTAAAGTAATAATTAATAAACATCCATATTACTGCAATAGTAAAAATAATAATATAATAATAGTAAAAATATATCTGAACAATAATACTTGTAAGGAAATATACCGTTGTAAACATGAGGTATTTATGGTACAGTTGTAAACATGAGGTATTCATAGTACAGTTGTAAGCATGAAGTATTCATAGTACAGTTGTAAGCGTGAAGTATTTGTGGTACAGTTGTAAGCGTGAAGTATTTGTGGTACAGTTGTAAGCTTGAAGTATTCGTGGTACAGTTGTAAGCATGAAGGATTCATAGTACAGTTGTAAACAACTCTAATGTAGAACAGTTGTCACAATACTCACTAATTACTCATAGTTAAATGTGTTGGTGAGGTTCTAAATATTATTTTTCTTACTCTGATGTAGATAAAAGATTTTTATGTGAAAAACGAGGACAATATTGGCCCTGCTAATAGGGCTTTTCTGCAATCCATCGAGGAAGTTGAAGCTAACGTGCAGTGGATGAGAGATAATTTTGATGATATCAAGAACTGGTTGAAGAGAGTTGTTTAGTCAAATTTTATTATACTTGTTAAACATATGTTATTAAAGTAGCCCTATAACATAGCTAACATTATTAAAGTGGCCCCATCACATTCCAAATGTTATGTCTGCATATCAAGAAATTTAGAAAACTTGAAAATTTGGGAACTTCCAGAAATGACCGAAGGTGGTTAAGATGTTTATTTTCTTGTATGTTTAAAAATTAAACAGATATTAAAGCTTCCCTGTGATGTATATCTGAAATAGAAAGACCTTCCTGCGATGCATATCTGAAATAGAAAGACCTTCCTGCGATGCATATCTGAAATAGAAAGACCTTCCTGCGATGCATATCTGAAATAGAAAGACCTTCCTGCGATGCATATCTGAAATAGAAAGACCTTCCTGCGATGCATATCTGAAATAGAAAGACCTTCCTGCGATGCATATCTGAAATAGAAAGACCTTCCTGTGATGCATATCTGAAATAGAAAGACCTTCCTGTGATGTATATCTGAAGTAGAAAGGCTTTCCTGTGATGTATATCTGAAGTAGAAAGGCTTTCCTGTGATGTATATCTGAAGTAGAAAGGCTTTCCTGTGATGTATATCTGAAGTAGAAAGGCCTTCCTGTAATGTATATCTGAAGTATGTATTGCTCAGTTCTGCATAGTGTAATGTATACCTGAAGTATGTATTGCTCAGTTCTGCATACTGTAATGTATATCTGAAGTATGTATTGCTCAGTTCTGCATAGTGTAATGTATACCTGAAGTATGTATTGCTCAGTTCTGCATACTGTAATGTATACCTGAAGTATGTATTGCTCAGTTCTGCATAACTTGCACCATATTCATGAATGGAATAACAGATGCTGTATTCATGAAACCCATTGCTCTTTGTCCTAGCCCATATTCATATGTGTACAAAATATCAAACTGAGATGAATCACCCGCCCCTGGTTGGAGAACAAAGTGTTTTTTTGTTGTTTTTTTTGCTGTAAGGTCCATACCACAGAATAATAAGCAGTTATTGTATTATTTTATTCGTAATAAATAAACAAAACAAGAAGTTATATTTTGTAATGTTTTAAACTGTTGTAATATTAAATTTATTGAACTGGCAATGATAACATAGGCCTGCGAATTTAAACTGCATTCAAGTTGGTTTTTCTACAGTTCAGCTATGCAGATTTAAACTGCATTCAAGTTGGTTTTTCTACAGTTCAGCTATGCAGATTTCGAAAATTACGTTCATTTTTTTAATTACGTATTTTTTTTTTATAATTCGATGACAAAACTTTCACTTAGATTGAATTATTATTGAATATTTTTTATTATTATTGTTTATTATGTTTGGAACAGTCGATAAGACTCAAGTCGCGATTGGTCTAGAGAAATCTATAGCCAGTGGTTGTCAACATTTTAAGTAAAACAAAATGTTACCCGATTTCAGTGAAAATGATTCACTTATATATACGAGTACATACGACGTTTTGTGAAAAATCTGTACGTGGGGAAAAAATGGATATTGCTTTCGAATTTTGCGTACAGGAATAACCGTAGAAAATGTAGCAATTTCAAGACATTGCAGGCCTGCATGAACTGTTGGAAATGAATGACATTTGTTTTTAAGTGTTTTAATGTTTTATTTCTATACGGATCTTCTGAGAAAGCTATTTTCAGTATTTAACCTAAAATAATATCAAAGTTCTAGTGGTGGCATATAGTGTTGTTTGTACAATATTGATATTTGTCTTTGATCTACTTTTCTTTTGCAGATTTCAGGAGTAACTATTTCCCCTAAATAAATTACAGATTTTTCCCTACCTTAAATCAAGATTTTAAAATATTCCATACTGTTTCATCGTGTCTGATCGATTAACGACAGCGCCACAACGGCCTTAATCCAACGATGAAACCCTGTAGTTAACATTCAGTTTCGGTTAACGACAGCGCCACAACGGCCTTGATCCAACTATGAAACCCTGTAGTTAATATTCAGTTTCGGTTAACGACAGCGCCACAACGGCCTTGATCCAACGATGAAACCTTACAGTTAACATTCAGTTTCGGTTAACGACAGCGCCACAACGGCCTTGATCCAACGATGAAACCTTGTAGTTAATATTCAGTTTCGGTTAACGATAGCGCCACAACGGCCTTGATCCAACGATGAAACCTTACAGTTAACATTCAGTTTCGGTTAACGACAGCGCCACAACGGCCTTGATCCAACGATGAAACCCTGTAGTTAATATTCTGTTTCGGTTAACGACAGCGCCACAAAGGCCTTGATCCAACAATAAAAACCCTACAGTTAACATTCAGTTTCGGTTAACGACAGCGTCACAACGGCCTTGATCCAACAATAAAACCCTACAGTTAATATTCAGTTTCCTTCCACCCTTGTTTACCCCTTTGTTTGCCTTTACCTTTTCCTTTCATTCATTTTGTGCTCATTTTCGATGACCCAGAACTCTTTCAGAAGTTTCAAAATCTCGAATTATAACTTTTACTTTTCAAAAAAAAAAAAAATCGCTAACATTCATAAGTATATCTGTAAACAAGAAATAAAGTTATTTCTGTTTTAACAGACTTTCACGTTTTATAAGTACAATCAATAGATAACTGGTAATTTCAATTTACAAAGGAAAACGGTGGAAAACTTGCTTTTAATTTCAATAAAAGTAAACAACCAACATTTTCTGCCGAATCCAAACAGAATACTGTAACATAAAGTATAAGAAACTTTAACACCAAGTTTTCTTTCATGCATTACATATATAGCGACTATTTTATTACACCCGATTTATCTATAATGATTATACAAAAATATCAGCGCTAAATATTCACTGCTGGCCAAAATCTTAAGGCCAATGTACATAAAGAAAAAATATGCATTTTGCGTTGTTAGACTCAACCACTTATTTGAGTAGAGCTTCGAAAGATGAAAATAAGAAAAGGGAAAATAAAAATAAAAAACTTTTTAGCATTTAACAGGGAAAATGTGAACACTATGAAATTAGCCTAAATACTAGCTGGTCAAAAGTTTAAGACTATACCAAAAAGAAGCCCTAAACAGGGCAGGAAATGTCTAACAAGAGGTCTCAGTAGTGACTTGCACGGCCAAGTGGTGAAGATGGCTTCATGAAGATCATGCACCGTTCGGAATTGACGTCCATTTCTATAGACTTCCCTTGCCATCCACCCCCAAATATTTTCAAAGGGGTTCAGTTCGGACGAATACGCTGGATGGTCTAAAAGAATCATTCCTTGGGACTCAGCACATGAAACAAAACAAAAACTCAACATACTAAGAAACCCAATAAACACAGCTACAAAACTATGCTCACCAGATAAAATTAACGATGAATTAAACAAAATAAAACAATACTTCATCAACAACATCAATAAGTTTCCTCCACAAACCGTAGAAAACATTATACGCACACACCTAGACAGAGAGCAAAATCAACCAACAAAAGTAAATATATCTCACGAATAAAAAAAATCACGAAACCATATACTGCTGTATACCATATATTCCCGACATCAGCAGACAAATAACCAACATTTGGCAAACACTGGTAACAAAATATCACATCCCAGTTAATACCACATTTATTTAAAAACCAGGCACAAAACTGAGGTCTATACTATGTAAAAACTAGACTGACAAACACCACACCAACATTATTTATAAAATACAATGTGGTAACTGCCACGACTTCTATATTGGAGAAACAAGTAGAAAAATGGAAACCAGATTCAAAGAACAGAAAAAGTCACCTTCACACGTTTTCGAACACTGCAAGTCAAATAAACACAACATAACCATAGAAAACACTTAAATACTAAATAAAGAAACAAACGCAAAATTAAAGAAGCCTTACTTATACAACAACTTAAACCCAAAATAAACCAATATAAAGGAACGCCTTTATACCTATATTAATATAATAAAATTATATATTCAAACATCTAACACCGCCCTCTACATTCCGACACTCAGTTACACAACCCCTTTCAAACATGTGGTCAGCTTCCGGTCAGTTACCTCTTTCTTTGTGAACCTGACGATGACCGAAGAAGGTCGAAACGTTGTTCGCTCTTCTATGTAAAATATTTTCTCAACACAAATGAGCCGTTTTTGAATATATATATTTGATGAATTTATTTTCCAAAACCTGTGATACTGAGAACTCTAAAATTTTATCGTTTAATTATATATATATATATATTACACTAGCGATAGTATGATATTTTGTTATAAGAAAACAAAGAGAGAAAAATTATAGACATAGTAGTAAGGTTAGGAAAATTTAACATTTAAACATTTTATGAAAGAAAATACAGCATTAAATTAAAAATGATTAATCGACTTTCTGAGACTCAGCGGTAAGCTGAAACCTAAATTTTGATTCTCTTCGGAGGACAGAGTGCACACAGCCTATTTTGTGATAGAAACACAAACAAGTATACCTAGTTTGTCAATCAAGCAACAGTATGTTTATAAAATTACGAATAATCAGATGATGTTTTGTTTTTGGAACTATAAAAGTAATTCAAAATCTTGTAAAAAACAAGATATCCAATCAAGCACATTTTTCTCTCCCTTAGCTTTCTCTAATTAAGACACGATATTTAATACTCTTTTAAATATCCAAACATTCTTTCAGAATCACTGAAACATTTGGAAAATATTTGGAATTTTTGCCGATGTAAAGCAATACGAAATAGTTTATCACAAATTTCTTTACAAAGCTTCCGCGCACTCATTTCAGATTATATGTGGTTTATGAAAAAACGAATTGGAAAAATTGAGTATATAAATTTAAAGAGAACAAAGCTAATTTAAATATTTGAAATGCTCATATATTAATACATTTAAAATATTAATTCAGAGGATGTTAAATACCGACCATAATGTATTAGTAAATACTCTAGCTTTCGAAAATATTTTTATAAATTTACATATTTATGAAGATCACGTATATTTTTGGCCCGGCATGGCCTAGCGCGTAAGGCGTGCGACTCGTAATCCGAGGGTCGCGGGTTCGCGCCCGCGTCGTGCTGAACATGCTCGCCCTCCCAGCCGTGGGGGTGTATAATGTGACGGTCAATCCCACTATTCGTTGGTAAAAGAGTAGCCCAAGAGTTGGCGGTGGGTGGTGATGACTAGCTGCCTTCCCTCTAGTCTTACACTGCTAAATTAGGGACGGCTAGCACAGATAGCCCTCGAGTAGCTTTGTGCGAAATTCCCAAACAAACAAACAAACAAACACGTATATTTTTCGACAACTAAAACTACACATAGATCAAACAAATTGAACTATTAATATAATAAAAGAAATAAAGCGGGTATAATCTCGACTGCAAAGTAATATTTGCTGGCAGTAAAATTGAAATAAGAAATTACAAAATAATGAATTCCTTGTATTTGAGGAATACACGCTATTGTTTGGGAAAACAACAGTAACTCAGAAAATAAAAGCAAAAGTAAAGAGAAAAATTCGTTGCGTTATATTGATATAAGTTTATGTACTTTTTCAAAATGGTGATGAAAGAATAATAACATTATGGATTTATAAAATTTAACTTTTATCATTTTATTTATGTACACTCTCAAGTGTAAAAATTATAATTTAAATACTAACATTTAGTATTTTTTTAATCTACTGTCACCTAGTGGCCGGTTAATAGCCGGAGTATAAGTGACGTGTATATGAACATATCGTTGTTTCTAGTGTAATACTAATAACTGAAGGCAGAAAGGTGGACTTAATATCGAGAAAGTAACATATTTTGGTGTTTTATTATATATTATAAACAAAATGCTGGAATATTTGGAGGATGTTAAGCGAATGAATAAGCGTCAAGTAAGATTGAGTTATTTTTTTTCTAATGTACAATTGCTTTTATATTTCCTTATGACGAGAAACCCACTTGAAGTAAAAATGTATCTCAGGACGGCTGGTATAGGTATTAACACTTTTGCAAATGAAGAGGAGAACAACGTTTCGACCTGAAGATGATTTAAGAAGGTAGAAACGTTGTTGTCTGCCTTATTAGTAAAAGTCTTAATGCCCATACCAGCTGTCTTGAGATACATAATTGCTTTTACATTTAGTACAAGCTATTCGCTTTTTCAATTTGATTTCTGCATTAGCGTTACGCCTTGGAACTTAACAAAATTCAAAGTACTAATAACAGCAATACTAAATGGTTGTCGTAACAAATGTGAGATTAAAGTTTTAATTTAGTTTATGAATTTTATATATATGTTGCTTGTGAACATAAGTAAAGTAATATAATCATTTAAACAACGGTGTTTTTGAGTACACAATGACTAATTTACCTTAAATATTAAGTGAATCAGTCTTTGTACAAGAAAACTACTCAGCCATAAACTAGCGTAGTAAGAGTTAGAAGATACTTTATAATAAAATATACTCTGCCATATGTCAGAGTTCTTTTATAATAAGTTAATTGCATTTTTCGTTTTAGCCTGCTTATTTGGAAGTGTGGTCTGGTGAATGTAAACGTCTGATAGAGAATTATTTGAAAGGGATTTTCATTCTTATTTTGATGGTTCTTGATTGGTATTTGATGGTTTTAGTTTCTACTAGCTGATAACGATTACTTGTTTTAATTTAGTGGAGTGTATTAATGCATTGTCTGTCAGAACATTTTGTTCTGCTGACACAAGGAAAGTATGATCAAGGTAGTTTGTCTTTATCTGTCATTGGTACAGAAGAAATGTGATTTTTAATCATGGTCACTTGTTGTTCACTGACTTCAAATTGAAGTAAATCTTAATTATTTTAAGTGTAAGCCAGAGGAACTGAAGTTTACAACAGTTGTTTAGAGTTACAGTGAATCACCAGTTGAGTAAATACCAACTGTGTATTCAATACTTTCCAATGTAATTCAATTTTCTTACCCCACTAAGCATGAAATATAGATAGCAAGTGACCATCCATTTGGTCCTTTAAGTGTAATGCCTTATTGTCCACTACCAATACAACTGAAATAAATCTTAGTGATTAGAATAAAGGTTTCAGTACAATTCAAACCAAATAGGTTTGTCATTTATTGTATTCTAAAGTTCAACTATCCCCCCCCTCGATCCATACCAGTGTGATTTTCTTAGCTAGTCATCTATGTGTAGTACCTCATCAAAAACTTGTTCAAAAGTTAATAAATCATATCAAAACGGTTTTGGTATCCATACCAGTGTGATTTTCTTAACTAGTCATCTGTGTGTAGTACCTCATCAAAAACTTGTTCAAAAGTTAAATCATATCAAAACGGTTTTGGTATCCATACCAGTGTGATTTTCTTAACTAGTCATCTGTGTGTAGTACCTCATCAAAAACTTGTTCAAAAGTTAAATCATATCAAAACTCTTCAGCTCCCAAAATGTTAAGGGGAGTATATGTATGTTAGCATTCTTTTATAATGTCACATCTAACTAAATAATTTTGGAAAGTTAATGATTTTATCATTAGGAGGAATTGGCTATATGAGAAAGGTCTATTAGTGTAATTACTCTGATGTTTATTCACATCACAATGACAGAGTATATCCATTTGACAGTAGGAAGTGTGAGTGTTACTGTAATAAATAACATAAAATATGAAGTCATACTAAAAACAAACATTTCAAATGTGTTTAGAATGTCTTGGAGATTATGCAAATATATGAGATTTTGGGGATGAAAATTAGTTGTTTTTTATTGTAAGAGGAAATCTCTTTACACTAGAACTAGAAACAAAACAGGCTTTATTTTCACAAACAAATCTTTAGTAAAAATATTTAATTAAAAACCTAATCTTTTGTGTACAAATAATTTGTAATCTTTACTAAAAGTTTAACAAATTTTAAAAGATACACATGCTGTATTAAAAGCTACAGTGTAAATAATTGTGTAGAAATGTGTAGAACTTGTGTGTATTATACCAAACCTGTAGCAAAAGGGTTAATATGTTCACAGAAGTGAATACAAGTTTCCTGATTTACTTATTTTTAAAAATGTAGTACAGTTTGTAAACATCATTTAATCTAATCTATCAACTAAAATTATAAAATAAAATAAAAAATTGAAATATCAAACATGGTAAAAAATCACACTTTGCAATTTAAGTAGGAAGTGTGAGGACATTAAAAGAAATACCGTTATTACTTATTAAAGAATCCAAAAATATCTGAAGGTAAAAGTATGTGTTTCAATATTATTTTTCAATAATACATACATTTCAAGGTATTTATAAAGTTAAATGATATGTGTACATTAGTTATTCATTATAAAATGAATGTTGTTAAATAATAAAACCATTTATTTATAGCTTGTGTATCAAGCACTAAATTTTGGTATGATCGTATCCTCTGCATTGATGATTTGGAAAGGCTTAATGGTAGTTACAGGCAGTGAAAGCCCGATTGTCGTTGTTCTGAGGTAAGATAATATCTCATGAATGTTGTTTAGTGTAATGTGGTTAGATATTTTTATCTGACAGTGTAATATAACACTACATTGTTTAACAAAAGTGTATTTATTATATTGTAAGAAAACACGTGCAAATAAGTTTGGTATTTGTACAAAAACTAAAATTACAAAGTTTACAGTAATTTTAAGTTCTGAATGTCTGTAAAATTTAGTTTTTTTAATTAGATAGAAAGATACACAATATTACAATAAACAGGTCTGGAATGAACAAACTTACCTGAATTATTAAGTCTTGTGAAATAAGTATATAGTACTGATCTGTAAAATTGGTAACCTGTCAAGTTCTAGCAAATAAATTATATTTATTGAGCATGTACTTCAGTGTTCAGAGTAACCTGTCAAGTTCTAGCAAATAAATTACAATATTTATTGAACATGTACTTCAGTGTTCAGAGTAACCTGTCAAGTTCTAGCAAATAAATTACAATATTTATTGAACATGTACTTCAGTGTTCAGAGTAACCTGTCAAGTTCTAGCAAATAAATTACAATATTTATTGAACATGTACTTCAGTGTTCAGAGTAACCTGTCAAGTTCTAGCAAATAAATTACAATATTTATTGAACATGTACTTCAGTGTTCAGAGTAACCTGTCAAGTTCTAGCAAATAAATTATATTTATCTGAACTATGGATTAAAATTTTTCTAATATTTTGTTAAACTGAGGGAGTACTACAGTGTTTTTGAAGTAAGATAAATTCTTGAATATTTTGTAATAGTAATGCCATATCAGAATTTAGTTTTCACTTTTGTTACTCATATAACATTTTTATTCAGTGAATATTCATTTTTGATTTTGGCACTACTTAAACATTTATAGAAATATACTTTTTAAGTACAAATTTATTTTTTCAAAGTGGAAGTATGGAACCTGCATTTCATCGAGGAGATCTGTTGTTTTTAACTAACCATAAGGAGGATCCCATCAGAGTTGGAGACATCGTTGTTTTTAAAATAGAAGGTCGGGATATTCCTATTGTCCATAGGGTACTGAAGCTACATGAAAAGTGAGTCATTAACATTTTTTTGTGAGTTTTTAAGTTAAGTCTCCTACACACAGTTTTAAAATAAAGGAAAAACTTGTAGCATGAAAATTAAAGTTTTGTTTATATGTATAGCAAGAAAAGTGTTTTTAATGTCTGTTATTCAATTTAAGTTGGTAAAACAGCAGTAAGTTTTTAAAAACAAATTACTTGTTTTATTTGTAAACAAAACTTTAAGTATGAATGCAGTGGCTTGAATGTTAAATGTAAAAGTTACTGAATTGTTAGAAGTACTTCAATGGCTAAAACCATTCTATACAGCTTATAAGTAAGTAAACAGACTCCCATCTAAGGGAAACAGCTTTATTAAAAGAAACATAAGGTACAAGATTAACATTTGTGTTAATTAGATCTGCTCTCTGCAATATTTAAAGCAAAACATGGTTGTTTATCATATTTACATTATTTAAAGTCTGGGTCTGCATCACACTTTTGTTGAAGAACTTGGATGATGGTGCCCACAAAAGTCAAGGATGGATTACATGTGCTGATTGGGCTTTCTACAAGAGTGGTGATGCCATGGTCTTCAAGCCATCATTTTGTAAGATGTGCTGAATGAACAGTAGCCCCCAACATTACATGAAAATAGTGCTCATCTGGTCTTCACAGGTCTCGCTCAAGAGAAGTGGTGACTGTCTATTTGGATATGATTGGCCACCTGCTGCAAAATTTCTGTACACCATGATAGAAATACTACTGTATTTTGTTGTGACTTGCCAACTGCTCAGTAAGATTTTCTGAGAGTATTGTAGACAAATGCAGGTGTATCTACTGTTCAACAGTTGTGCAAGTCTGGACACATCATCTGAACAAAATGCACATTCCAACAGGCTAGAGAATATATCTAATGCTCACTGTTGTTGATGTATGGTGTTGCCAGGAATGACAAGTGGTTTACATTTACCCAAACTATCGTTTGACTGAGAGTGTTAAGTTACACTTCCCTGTGTGACACACCTGTGTGAAACACAGGTTATTCTACACTATTCTCACAGTTTGTTTGGAGCTCTTGGGCTGTGCAGAAACACTTATTTATCAAAATCACTGGAACTACTGTAGACAGCAGTATTGCAAGTACCTTTACTGGACTTTGTTAAACTGTGCAATCTCATGAAAATTGTTTTAATTACTAGGATCCTTATTATATTCTATAGACTGAATTACGTCTGTTTTATATGTCAGGGTTATCATGTTATGAGGATGGCTGACTTGTATTTTTCAGGGTTTCTTTAGGCTCATTGTTATCAGTAAATAAAGTTGTTGGGATGTTAAAAAAAATCTAAACGTAAATTTTGGTGGGAGAATTATAATAAAAAAACATTTATTGTCTGTCTAACAGTTAAACTTGCAATCAGTAGAAGTATTAATATATTATCTTTTGTTTCTTTATTTAGAGAAGATGGATCTGTTAAAATTCTAACCAAAGGTGATAATAATTCTGTGGACGATCGTGGACTGTATGCAGCTGGTCAGCTGTGGCTAAACAAAAAAGACATTGTGGGTCGTGCAAGAGGGTGAGATGTTAGATGGTTTCTTATAAGTGTCAGCTTTGGACAGGACTTCTGTTAATATCAGTGCAATAAAGCGTAAAACCTCAGCTAGAGTTTAAGTAGGCCACGTATGATTAGTTATAATGTGATATTACACATGTTGGTTTAAAGATACGTCGAATTGTGTTTGCTAATTTAGTATCCTTGTTATTAGATCTGCTGTTACTAGAACTGTTAGGTTGTAAAGTTAGTGTATTCAAATACTCGTGTACATTTGAATTTGATGTCATGCATATTTTGTATCAGAATGTTCAGTGATTTTTAGAATAATTTCTTAAATTTCATCCACGCTAAAAAAGCTGATAATGAAGCAAATATTCTACGTGTTTGTAAAAATGATTGGACGTCTTTGTGAACAAATAACTGTATTTATAACCTTGACGTTTGAATAATACAGCGTTAAAATCACGTGCCGTGTTTATCTTCTATATGGTTTTAAAATTCTCAATAACTATAAATTATTTTGTTGGAACAATACAGAGTAATGTTTTCTACAGGTAATAAAATTAATTATCCATGTTTATAAATGTAGATATTGTACACTTGTTGAATAATAAAAGAAAATTAATAAAATTACTTAGAATACATGCTTGATCTCTCTTGTAGGTAAATGTTTCAAATGTTTTAATACATTCATATCAATAAAAAAAACATAACCAGAGAGCTCTTAAAAGGTGGCTCCCAAAGAAGAAAGGTCCACCTTTTGAAAGTGTTCAGGTTGTAAAGTCTTTGTCGTTTTCTGTGTAATCTTCTTGAACCTCCATGTTTTTCTGATATCAATAATAAGTTTATATGTAATAAAGTTTGAAGATTAGAGTTGAGTCTGATAATTAACGTAAATTCTATAACCCAATAGCAATGCAATTACATGTAATTCAAATACACGTATTTAATATTCCTTCACATGTTTAAAATTGGAAATATATTTCAGGTTTGTTCCATATGTAGGAATTGTTACAATACTTATGAATGACTATCCAAAACTGAAGGTAAGTCATGTAAAGATGTCTTCTTGTTGAAGTTAATCTTTTAAAAATGAATCTCCATTTAAATAGTAGCATTTGATTTCAGGAAAAATCTCTAATGTTTGAGTTAATAAATATTTTATTAGCACTATTTACATCTTCTGTTTCTAGTTCATGATTTTACTGTCTGGTTGCTCTTTGAAGTATTTACCCTAATTATGTGAAATTTAAAATTATTCTTATTAACAGTACTTTAACCTATTAGGGTCATTCCATGTCAGATCATCCAGGGGGCTGCAGGTGACCCTTTCAGAATGCCTTGAAAACATTCACATGTGCTCATCTACCCATATAATGAACAATTACCAAAGATTAGATCAATATCTCTAATAGTTTCTGATTTACAGCCTTGTAAAATGTAATTTTTTGTTATTTTTGGTGAATTCATTTTTGGGCAACTTTGGCTGTTAAAGCTGCAAGAGTAATGGTGGTAGAAGGCTGAAATTTGCTACACTGACTAAATTAATCTCACAGAATTCAAAAATGGTCTCAAACCACGTTTATCTCTCTTAGGATTTTTATAGTGAGGCTGTAAAATCACTTGAAAACCCAAAATTGTAAAAAACATTGGTTTATTTAATAAGCCATAGCTCTAAGACTTAATATGATACAAAGCTGATTTTTTCTAATTTTCTATAACTGTAGCTGGTAACCCTGTTGGTCCTGCTGGTTAGATGTAACAAGAACTGTAGCTAGTAACCTGTTGGTCCTGCTGGTTAGATGTAACTGGAACTGTAGCTGGTAACCCTGTTGGTCCTGCCAGTTAGATGTAACAAGAACTGTAGCTGGTAACCCTGTTGGTCCTGCTGGTTAGATGTAACTAGAACTGTAACTAGTAACCTGTTGATCCTGCTGGTTAGATGTAACTAGAACTGTAGCTAGTAACCTGTTGATCCTGCTGGTTAGATGTAACTAGAACTGTAGCTAGTAACCTGTTGGTCCTGCCGGTTAGATGTAACAAGAACTGTAGCTCGTAACCTGTTGGTCCTGCCGGTTAGATGTAACAAGAACTGTAGCTCGTAACCTGTTGGTCCTGCCGGTTAGATGTAACAAGAACTGTAGCTCGTAACCCGTTGGTCCTGCCGGTTAGATGTAACAAGAACTGTAGCTCGTAACCTGTTGGTCCTGCTGGTTAGATCTAACTTGAACTGTAGATGGTAACCTGTTGGTCCTGCTGGTTAGATGTAACTAAAACTGTAGCTAGTAACCTGTTGATCCTGCTGGTTAGATGTAACTAGAACTGTAGCTAGTAACCTGTTGATCCTGCTGGTTAGATGTAACTAGAACTGTAGCTAGTAACCTGTTGATCCTGCTGGTTAGATGTAACTAGAACTGTAGCTGGTTACCTGTTTGTCCTGCTGATTAGATGTAACTAGAACTGTAGCTAGTAACCTGTTGGTCCTGCTGGTTAGATGTAACTAGAACTGTAGCTGGTAACCTGTTGGTCCTGCTGGTTAGATGTAACTAGAACTGCAGCTGGTAACCTGTTGGTCCTGCTGGTTAGATGTAACTGGAACTGCAGCTAGTAACCTGTTGGTCCTGCTGGTTAGATGTAACTGGAACTGTAGCTAGTAACCTGTTGGTCCTGCTGGTTAGATGTAACTAGAACTGTAGCTCGTAACCAGTTGGTCCTGCTGGTTAGATCTAACTTGAACTGTAGCTGGTAACCTGTTGGTCCTGCTGGTTAGATCTAACTTGAACTGTAGATGGTAACCTGTTGGTCCTGCTGGTTAGATCTAACTTGAACTAGATTCCACAGGTCAGCCCATCCCACCATGGCTTATTACAGCCCCCAAATGTTACCTTTCTTTCAGTCACCTAAAAAAGGCAGATTCTCCAGATTGGAAGTACCGTCTTTTATTCAATGAATATCTTTCAAACAATCATTCAGTTCCCATTTATACAGATGGTTCCAAATCAGGTAATTCAGTGGGCTCTGCTATGGTTTGCTATGGGTCAGTAGTTGCGCACAGAATCCCTTCTACAGCTTTTGTGTTCACTGCTGAACTGTATGCCATATCTCTTGCCCTGGATCATATTGCAGCTGAGCAGTACTCCAACTGCACTATTTATACTGATTCGCTTTGTTCTATAGTTGCCTTGGAATCGCTACACGTTAGCTCACATCCTATTCTCGCTGATATTCGAAATCGACTGGCCCATTTCTCATTAGCAGCTACTTCAATCCAGTTTTTCTGGATATCAGGCCATGTCCGTATTCGCGGATACGAGCTTGCAGATATGGCAGCTAAATACGTCTGCTTCAGCACCATCACTCCTATGCCTATTCCGTACATGGACTATGGTGTTGTCTTCAAGGCTCGGCTCCGTGCCAGCTGGCAGTCCACTTGGAGTGAGCAACGTGACAACAAACTTTTTCAAATTAAACCTAAAATTGGACTTTGGCCATCTAGCTTCCGTAAAGTTCGGAAGGAGGAAGTTGTTCTCACTAGGCTACGCGTTGGTCACAGTTTTTTAACTCATCAATTTCTTTTATCTGGAACTGATGCACCAATGTCTAGTTTGTGTAACACTCAAATCACTATCAGCCACGTTTTACTTTCTTGCCATTGTTACAATTCTCGACGACGGCAATATTTTAAACATATTTTTTCCCAGGGTCAGTCTGTAACATTGGACAGAGTTATTGGTGATGGTGACTCTGTCCACCTTGATAATGTTTTTAATTTTTTAATGGCCATTGATCTTTTTAATCTCATTTAAGTGTTGCATATTTATTCATTACACCTTTTTAATTGTGGTTCCTTTTTTACAGTTTTAATCTCTCTCATTCAATTTGACATTGGACAATGGCCAGAACATTAAATAACTCGACACCAGGACTGGAAAGGCCAACTTCAGGTGACTAACACTACTGTTTGAACTATCCGTTTGAACTATTCGTTAGTCGTCCTGGCGAGTTGTTATTATACTTTTGCTGCATATCATTTCACACTTTTACTACTTTACTTTTTAGTACTGGCCATATTGACTCATAACCCGGAACCAGGACTGGAAAGATCAACTTCAGGTGACTGACGGTGGTTTTTATACTTACCTGTTAGTCTTCCTGGCGGGTTATGATCATTACCATTCTGCTACAGGTAGTTCTTTACAACTTTGTTGACTGGATGTCAACATTGGTTTTTACGCCATTTTCTGTTTTAATTGCCGTTTTGCTTTTATCTTCAATTACTTTTACAAATTTTACTCCATTTACTTGACTTTTATCTTTTACTGGACATTTGGCTACTCATTATTACGATTTTGCTTTTAAAACTTTTATTCTTTTACATTTTGATAATAGCAGCTATGACACATAACCCGGAACCAGGACTGGAAAGGCCAACTTCAGGTGATTGACGGTGGTTCTTGAACTTACCTGTTAATCTTCCTGGTTATGATCATTACCATTTTGCTAGAGTAAATATTTTACAACTTTGAAGACTGGATGTCACCATTGGTTTTTACACCATTTTCTGTTTTAATTGCTGTTTTGTTTTTACCTTAATTTACTTTTACAAATTTTACTCCATTTACTTGACTTTATCTTTTACTGGACATTTGGCTACTCATTATTACGATTTTAGTGTCTTTTAAAACTTTTATTCTTTTACATTTTGATAATAGCTGCTATGACACATAACCCGGAACCAGGACTGGAAAGGCCAACTTCAGGTGATTGACGGTGGTTCTTGAACTTACCTGTTAATCTTCCTGGCGGGTTATGATCATTACCTTTTTGCTGGAGTAAATACCTTACAACTTCTTATACTCTGCCTTCTATCTTAACATTGTAGACTAGGTGTCAACATTGGTTTTATACTTTTTTTTTACCTTCATTTCCATTTATGTCTATTACTACATTTATTTATTTTTTTTATTACATTTTTACCGAATGTCTGGTGCAGATAGCCTAGCTGCTTTGTGCCATAAAACACTAAATCAATCAATCAATCAAAGTAACCTGTTGATCCTGCTGGTTAGATGTAACTAGAACTGTAGCTGGTTACCTGTTTGTCCTGCTGATTAGATGTAACTAGAACTGTAGCTGGTTACCTGTTGGTCCTGCTGATTAGATGTAACTAGAACTGTAGCTGGTTACCTGTTGGTCCTGCTTTATTTTGCTGGTTTGATGGATGATGTTATTGGTTGATGTTTATTTTCCAGTTATGATGATAAATTGGTCTATTGTGATTTATTTTATTGAAAAAAAAAGTTTTGAGATGTTTTCATTATATCAGGTTTTATTGTAAATATGCAGTTCTAATTATATTTCTAGACCATTGAGTCTTTTTTATACATTTAGTGCACATTACTATATCAAATTTTAATTCAAATTGTTAACACACACTTAAATACAAAACAGCTACAGGCAATATTTAGGTACCACTGAGTGGAACGTATGATTAACTGTTCTAATCAATGTAATGTGGATTAGATGTTGTGAGAAAGTCATTTTCTATACCTCCTTTATCAATTAGTTTTCCATAACTTGACAATGGGTGTTGCTGCATTCTTTTTACTCAAGATTATAGATGGTTAGTGCAAATAGAAATTGTGTAGCTGTGCTCAAATATTTGATCCAAAACAAAACTAAAAAAACAAGGTTTTATTCATTGAGCTCTTTTTATCAGTTTTTTGTTTCTAACTGGTTTGTTAATTTTGTTTCAGTATGCAGTACTTGGATGCCTTGGACTCTTTGTTCTAGTTCATCGAGAATGAATCGAGTGGAGATTGAAAGAATTTTATCTCATTCTTGTGAATGTTTTAATGAGAAGGACATTATATTAAGGATAAGGGAATGAAACATCATATATATATCTGGGGAAATTCTGATGCCTGGAATCTGTTTCCATGTTATGAATAATTTCAACAGCCTGCATTTATATTCTGAAACATTTGTACTTGTATTTTTCAGAGTATGTCATTTAATAATATCTTATTGTTTTTTTTTTTGTTTTTTTTTGAAGTGTCATGCAAGATGTTTAATAAACTTATTTCTCATATAAATACAGACATCACAGAGTTAAAACCCAGTATGTGTTAAATGCGTGTTTTAGGTGATGCCACATTTGACAGTTTTTGGAAACGCTATCTCGTGTGCTCTTTCAACAGTGAAATAATTGGCTATTTAAAGCATATATCTAGATATCAAAAATCCCTACGTGAGGTTTTTTACAAGATAGTTTTGTTTGTGAGATGTTCTTAAGGAGACACTTCAGTTAGATAATCAGTATTTAAACATGGTTTCATCCTATATGTGAGGTAATTGTGGGTTATTGATGTGGAGAAATTATTCCATAAGTGTGTGTATTTTTTACATAGTCTCACATTGACTAACTCTACCATAAAATACTGATATTAAATATACAAAGGTTAGGTTCTGGAAGTTTAAACAGCACCTGGGTATAAATTGAATGATTTCAGACCTAACTTTAACACCTTTATTACAAAATGCTCAAAAATAAGAATTCTAATCAAAATATAGAAAGTTTTGTGGTTTCCTTGTCTAGCAAGCTTCCATTCATGGACAGTGCACCATATGAATTAGTTTTATCCATTTAACTGTTTCTGGATGAAAAATTCAAACAACCATTATCTTGGGAGTGAACTTAGGCTATTCTGAATGACCAGTTAAGCTATACTTTGTTTTATTTGTATGGGAATAATTAGTTGTATTCAACTTTTTCTAAAACAAATTTATAAAAACAACAGTTGAACGTAGTCTTTGATCTTGTAGCACAAACTTAAATATTTCAAAAACATGTTATATTGTGAAATTTTTTTGTTTTACTGGATATAACTATAAAAATCAAAATGAAATCTGGCCCAGGTCGTAATTAAATGACTTTGTCATTGTCTTGGTTATTAAATATTTATTATAAAGTTATCATTGCTATTAATTTGCTGGTATTAGGGGTCTGTCATCCTAGAGTATAAGGGGTCGTCTGGGTAGTATACAGATGAGGAGTGAACGTTAAAGTTATGTACAATATAAAGTTATGACAGCTGTCTCGGTCATGAAAGTTCTTAGCTATGTTTTGCAATATAATAAAACATGAAGTTGACCATTTGTTTTCACAAAAACAGTGGTTTTCATTGGATTTTGATTAAAGTTTTATTTCTACACATACAGAAGTAACTAGTAATATTTGTTTTGTTAACAGCTTAAAAATATTTCATGTTATGAGCTACAATTGGTAATAATATTAATTTCTTATCTCATGTTTTTAGTTATGTCTGCAGTGTTTACTGTTATTTAAAATGTCTAAACTATACCATGTAGTAATGTGCTATTGTTTTAAGTGTTAGTAAGGTTTCACACCTAATGGCGTTCAACCTCAAACATAAAAGAATGTGTAGACTTTTCTGTAAACTTATCAGCTCAACATCCATGACTGAATAAAATGAGTCTTCCAGTCTTGTTGAGTGCTTGAAACACACACAAGCTGATGGTAGTTGGGCTGGAATTGTCACATCTTTGCTGATGGGTTAAAGATGAACAGAAAAACTAATAAAACATTTAATTTCCAGAGAAATACTTAATGGTTTAATAAGTTTCTTAGTTACTGACAGTGTGCATTATGTTATTGAAAACATAAAGAGCATGTTCTGTCTGGTAGATTGAAGTGTCAGAATTCCCCACCTTACACTAAACTAAGTTCAAATGAAGAAATGTGTAAACCTGTAATTATATCTAGCTGAATTTGTATTGCTTTTCTATCTGGTGCTGATAATAAAATGTCCAACTCATCATGGCTGCTGTTATGAGTCCACATATTTAAGTCGATTGGAGATGGAATGAAGAAAAATGACAGTGAATAATATTAAAAATGTATTCTCAAGACGGCTGGTATGGGTATTAAAACTTTAAAATAATGTACAAAACAACTTTTTGACCTTCTTGGATCATCTTTAATTTAAAGTTTTAATACTCGCATCAGGTGTTTTCAGAATACAGTTTTACTTCTAGTCATCACGGAGTGTATAAAGGTGGTTATTGAGTTTGGTGAGGTTAAGTCAACTTGTTTAATTAATAGTACTGGCTCTGTTGACTCAAGCCTTCCTAATGCCCTAAAATCACTAAAATCTGTTAGTGATTTTATGAATAGTATTCATTTTATTCTAGCATTATACCACTGATGTTTTAAGGCTACCTGGAAATAATTCTTTGTTCTGAAATATACGGTTAAACTAGTTTTTTGATAAGAAAAGGTAAATTATTCATAGGTTTTCAATAAAAATGTTTGTCAAAAGTTAGATTGCATACTTACACACAATTGTCTTTTGAGCTACATGGTATAACTCTGGCTTTATGTCTCTTTTAACAACTGGCAACCTTTGGCCTGTTTTCTTTCTAAACCTCCCATTTAAATCTGGTCATTGGGCAGACTCAATTTAGCTTGTGATTAAAACAAGTAGAACTTGTACACACACAAGCTGTGATACTGTTCTGTGGACATCTAACCAGAACTTGACAAACAAATACATGTTTATATGTGTTTATACACCTGACAGTATTAACAAAATCATTCAATATTTATTTTTAGTTATTGACAGCAGTACATAATATATAACATTACATTATTAACAAATTGCACCACAGGAAGCTTTGCATACTTAATTTCCACTTTGGTTCTTTGTAATATGTTAAGCAAGCCTGTCCTGATCGGATTAGGCCACACTACTAGCAGCAAGTAATCATGGAATAGTTTGTGGTTTTAATAATTAAGGTTAAGTGTTATTAATTGTATTGTTGTTAAAGTCGCTTAGCAACTCTTCTGCTAGAAGTTGTTACATTAGTCTAATACTATACTTAGTTGTCTTCCTATACTGCATATACCTGTTAATATATCTGTACTGTTTAAACCTCGATTAGAGCCCCCCGCTAGTACAGCGGTATGTCTCCGGATTTACAACGCTAAAATCAGGGGTTCGATTCCCCTCGGTGGGCTGAGCAGATAGTCCTTTGTGGCTTTGCTATAAGAAAAACACACAAACCTGGATTAGGTTTTAAATTTTTAAAAATATAAAACTTTTATCTTCCAATATAAAAACGTAAATGGTAACACAGAATAATAATAATTTATAAAAATAATTCAGAAAAAGTAAGACATGATGTTGCATATTTTTATAGTTTAACGTGGAAAATATGGTCCCTAAGAAACAAAGGATCCGTGACTCTGGCTCATGCAGGAATATGGACCTGGATATCTTTTAAGAAAGCGGTTACTACTCTTAAGTGTTCAGTCAAATAACGAAGCTAATAATATTATAGAGAATAGTAGGGTATTTATGAAATACTAATTCTAACTTGGCGGTGGGTGGTGATGACTAGCTGCCTTCCCTCTAGTCTTACACTGCTAAATTAGGGACGGCTAGCACAGATAGCCCTCGCGTAGCTTTGTGCGAAATTCCAAAACAAACAAACAAACTAATTCTAACAGAAAGCTTCACGTGGCCTAGAGATAAGAATAAACTAATTATATAAACTCTCATCAGTACTGAAGTATTTCCAGGTAAAATATCACAATATGACTACCTTCTTGGTTACAGTGAGTTGAATGTGCGACCAAACACCAAAATATTATTGAAGTAGACTAGTTCCTTGAATGTTTCTAATATTAGCCACTTTAAAGTAAACAGTGTATTACGCAGACATGACTTTGGACTCATTTAGATTATCTTTCGTTAAAAAAGCAATCTAGTTCTTTCATTGGCTAGTTCGACTTGCAAGTATCTAGAAGTTAGGCTCAGTTTTTAATCTAATAAAATCCCTCTAACAATTCCAGACGTTGATCTAACCATGGTTTTAAAAAAGACATAAAGTTATTTCGTTAATCCAACTAAAATCAATACAGACCTTTGTGTACATTCCTGATGGAAACGATCAAGCACTCTCAAGTTTGTGTGTTACAAAAACTTCCTAGTGGTCTAAGGAAGTGGTGACGTGGTTCTTTGCTGGACATGTGTTAACATGGTGCTGAGTCACTGTTGTTCAACCCAATTATCTATGTGGTTCGACATACGCATTGTGGTATTCACCAAACAAGTTACTTTTTCTACATTGAACTAATTGTTAATACAGTCGTCGGCCAATGACATAAGCTGTGTCGGTTGCCTTCTATTTGCCTTTGGCCGCACCACAATGGGTGCAACCCTTAATGTTACTGATGGCATCAGTTACTTCTACTTTGTTTACTACGCTCAAAACCATTCCAACATGCAACTATATAGCAAATTATATATAGCTTAAAAGCAAGGGCGTAGATGTTTTACACCCGATGGGGGGATGATATTTATAACCACTTATGTGGACTGTTCAATTTGCAAATTGGTAGTCTCTGATTACGTGAACCTGAAAGCTGTAAACATGCAGTCACAGAGTAATCTTGTTGCCACAATACTTGTGTGTATACTTAGGCCTACTTACGAACTATCTCTTAGATCGAAAAGCGGCCCGGCATGGCCAAGCGTATTAAGGCGTGCGACTCGTAATCTGAGGGTCGCGGGTTCGCATCCCCGTCGCGCCGAACATGCCGTTCAGCCGTGAGGGCGTTATAATGTGACGGCCAATCCCACTATTCGTTGATAAAAGAGTTGGCGGTGGGTGGTGATGACTAGCTATTTTCCCTCTAGTCTTACACTGCTAAATTAGGGACGGCTAGCACAGATAGCCCTCGGGTAGCTTTGTGCGAAATTCAAAAACAAACAAACAAACAAGATCGAAAAGCTTAGACGCACGCCTATATTACAGATGTACATTTCGGCTACTGAAAAAGTTTACATCTAGGCCTAATTATATAAGTCTATTGGTAAGAACACGAGAATCACAAGAACAAACACACAAATCAACAGACAAAATTGTAGAGGGGATGATTGTATGCACCATACCCCCCACCTAAAATGAAGGGGGGATGTATACTCTCCATCCCCCCCAGGATCTTCACCCCTGCTTAAATGTAAAATCAGACTTCATTTCTTGTCGAGTGGATTACTTCTCCTAAATTCTAGACAAATCATATTATTTCATGCGTGGTTTCTATGATTACATAACAAAGTACTGAAAAATTGGACTTTGTTCATATTAAACAACAAAATATATAATGTAGTTTAATTTCCTTTACTACATACACTCTGGCAACCTGCTGTTCTTGGGTTCGTTTTGGGCAGCATCCGATGATTTGCGTGTGAAACATTAACTTATCATAAGTATGAACTTGTTATCCACTAGTCATAACTGTGTTATCACTTGGATGACTTGAAAGATCACAAAGTCTACTTGAGTCCTTCCAACTCCTTTATCTATTAGGTATTCAAACTTTTGCCCGTGTCAGCTCATACCAAATTTATATCGGTCCTGATAGAGTTAGGCTGACTATTAAACTATTTGGTGCATCAATTTTTTCTAGAGTATTTACAATAATATCCAATCCTGGACTTACTGCACCAATGGCTGGTATTGATACCATTGCCTATGTTGCTACTCAGTAAAGTGATAATGTCGAGGGTTAAATAGCGTTTGCTGAGCCATCAGATGGAACAAATACCTGTGCCATCTTTGCTAAATAGGAAAGGAGAGGCAGTTCCTTTGTGTTTCACTAGTCCACATGTGAAGCAAAGGCTTTGTTCTTCATGTCCCGGTTGATATAGAGACAGAAGCATCATCCATGAATGCAATGTGTATCCCATGGGCAGACGTTTCTACAACATATATTCCATGTCCAGACTTGTGTAATAAGCCAACTCGTTAGAGGGAAGTGTGGTTACATTACATTTCTTTCTAGGGGAGGTAGCTGAATGTTAAGCCTCTGATTGGTTCTAACTCGCCATAGTTGAGGTACTTCGTTCACACCATCCACGAGTCTAAATTGCCTAGTGTTGTAACAAAAGTTAATTGGGTCAATGAACTTATTAACTAGAATATATTTTAAATCTGTAGAGGCTGTTGCCATATATTGGTGCATCTTGTCTGCCAGCTCCTTCATGTCAGTCTCTTCAAGTCTTGAACTCGACTGATCCCTCATTGATTTGAATTGACAACACAGCTTGCACACAGTTGTCTTGCTGATTTTCATTTAAACATTTACAGTGTTGATGATTAAGTTATCTAAACTCTAAACCAGTCATTGCACATCTTGTTCCTTGGTCAATTAATTTTAGGCAGTAATTTGTTTGAAACGTTTCAGAAACTGGTCTGGGTTTTCCCTTGTTGTCTGTTTGAACATTGGAGACGTAATCTATTTGGCTTTACTTATACATACCTGTGTACAGAGTCAAATTCACTCTTTTTTATAATAATGACGGTCTTAATAAGGGGTCCTGCCAATGTTCCTGATTCTAATTAAAAACAAATGGTAGGAAATTCAACATCCCAATGGGCAGTTGGTCTCAAATTCAGAGCTACAGGGTAACAAGCTACTCGAGGCAGCTCATCATACAGCCCTGCACAACCCCAGCTATTGGAAGCTGCCATCAATGACATGGGAATCTCTTTCATGTTAAAAAATGTCTCGTACTATTTGTTATGTTTTTACCCATAAGAACTTAACTTCCAAACATACAACTCGGTGGAGATTATCTACCTGTAGTACATCCAACTTCTGTTCACTAATTGCCAAAGATTTTGACCAGAGCTGGGGGCTGTTGTGCTTTTAATGACAACAACTTAAGAGTTATATAGAGATTCCCTTAGAAATTAAGGACAGTTATTTTGAATATAATAACCTAAATTTTTAATGTGTGTGTGTGAAATAACGAAACTAAACAAACTTTAAAAATTAACACAATCTTTATCACAGAACAGGCAGAAAGAAAATATAAGAGTATGTATTTACTTAGACAGAATCGTAATCGAATTGCTTTCAGATTGTATACAGTTATATTCCTTTCACTGATCTCTGTAGAACTAACATACAATAATTCTGAAGTATAATCTTCATTCGTAGTGGATATGCACCAAGAAAGCCTATTATAATTCAAAAGATAAACTAGTTTTTTGTGTGTGTGCAATCGACAATGTCACTTCGAAACCTTTGTTCTATCACAGCATTGGCCAGTTGTAACATTCAAAAGATCTCAATTTGACCATCAAAGGATATTAAAGTCACTAATCCTTTAGACGCAAATGTTGAACGCTATTGGTAAAATAGATATTATCTATTATAGGGAACAAAGAAACAAAGCAAGTGGAACAAGACCGTCTCAACGACTTTGGTGAAACACATGTTTATTCTGGAACTATCCACAAACATTATTTTTAATAATTTTTATATAGTTAAAACGTATAATGTGGTTGCATTTTCCATGTAGGGTTTCACCTAACTTATTTATTGCTTTGTTCATGTATAGATATATTAATTAATCTTATTCATTTATTATAAACATTTATATTTTGTCTATCAAAAAAATGCTGGAATCGATACTTTGCTCTCTGTATAGTTCGATATGAATTCATACACGATTATTCATGAAACTTACAAATAGAGAAATCATTTTATATTCAATCAATGGTTTTGTTATTTAGCATTCTATGTGTTGTATAGTGTGAAGTAGGCACATATTTTATTAGTATAAAAACTGTAAATTCTATTTATCAACAGCTTTGAAATATTTTATAGTTTAATTCTCCTAACAATGTATTAAGTGACAACACTATAAAAATATATAAATATTGAAAATAATATCATTTTTGGAATGATTTGGTTCTTTTCAGCAATTATGAACAGTGATTTTGAAATCGCATTGTGACTTCCATTAACCTTGAAGTGTCAATTTTTGTTTGGACGGGCAGGTTAGTCATACTATGTAACCTGAACCGAAAGAAGTATTTCCAAGTAAATGAGGCCTAGGGTTATAAGCGGGTTTAACTATTGGGCAAAGTGGGCAGTTTTTCGGGGATCCACAGCTCCCGATGCTATGCTTCTTAATCTACTTCTGAGTTTTCATATCATTATGATGTTCAATTTACTGCTTTTTTCGGTTCTTTATATATATAAGTAAATAAATAGACGCTTCTTAAAGGTTAAAAATCTTGTTACCTATGTATTCAATAAAACTTGCAATCCTTCTAGTATAGCTAACTCCTTTCTTTCAGGACCCCTTACCCCAATCTTAGAAACGCCATAGTTCATATGTGGGCTTTCATCTGAGTCGTAGTACGGTATATTCATACGGGATTTCTGATTAAAAAAACAAACAATCGGAGCATTTGCCTAACGAGGGCGTTTGTACATTCATTTCCGCTTATTCGTTTCCTGCAGGGAGAAAGCAGCAGGTTCGATTGCTTACCTCTTCGAAAATATCATAGTCTCTGTACCATGCTCTTAGGTATAACAAGATTGGATAATAGCGTATTTGAGAAGCAACATGGTTCTATTACTTGAGACTAAGCGTTTGGAAGTCACCCGAGTTTGTATAACGAACAGAAAAGGAAGAAGAAGTAGCAAGATGGCGATAGTTGGTCAGCCTCTGTGATTTGATATTATCAGTGAACGATACCTTGGAGTAGAAAATATTTATTTAGTTTTATTCAAACTGTGCCAATATTAGGTTAGTAAAGTCGTTTGTTTTCGTATTTTGTGTAATCGCACATTTACTTCGTTCGAGTGCAATTAATGTACAAAGCAGCACAATATGAAGTTATTTACTTAACAACTTATATTGTTATTATTAATATTATTTATTAATATTTAAGACTTTTATGTAAGACTAGGCAATAATTCTGGTTATAATATAAAACAATTTGTAAATGTTATTTGACTGTAAGTATAAATACATGTGATTTATAAATTAAGTTTGTCATATCAGTGTATGTAGTGAATAAGTGCGATTTGCTAATACTAATTTATTAATCTTTCTACCACCAGTATTAGGGTTGCTATTTAATAATTACTTCGTATGATTATATTTAACTTTAGCTGCAGAGAATACTTAAATATCTTATATTTTTAAAAATTATTTATAAAGTAAGTAAGAGATATTAATAGCAAGGTTTTCTTCTAAGATTAATAAAATATGGCTAAGTACTTGTTACATTTACTTGTTAGAAAATGAATTTGTGTTTTGACCCTTAGCATGTAGATATTAATCTGTTAGTTGTGAGTAGAAAGTTTGAGGAATAGGGAAGAACTCAATAAGTTATTTTTGTACAAAAGGTTTTCCTCAAGAATTCAAAGAATTTCAAAATTCAGGTTTTCAAGTTCCTGTTTTTAAATTTTGATATGATCATAGAAAGTGGGCAAGTGCCTGACAGTTGGAAACTGGCACTTTTTTTTGTTTTTTTTTTGAGGGGGTAATAAGACTTACCCTGGAAATTATAGGCCCATTTTTAGTATGATATAATAGGTGATAGCCAAGATGGATTCACCAAAAGGGAAACAAATAATTATTTATTTGAAATGCTTATGTTGGAATTCATTCATCAGTAAGTATGTGGTTCATGTTTGTAATGATAATTACAAAATGGAAATTGATTCTTGGCAGCTGGATGAAGTGATTAAGAAAAAGAACCAATATTTTCAGGAAGTAGCAAGAAGAAAAAGATGAAATCATCCATCATGTTAAAAAAAACTAACAAAAATACACATAAGACTTACCTGTAAATATTATAGTTTAGTATCTTTTTACCATTTTCTCTTTTTATGCATATATATTTCTCTTGAGTATATTATTTAATTGTTGTGCACATTAAACATTTAATCAGTCTTGTGTGATAAGTATTTCTAATACTGTAATTATTACAAGTATGTCTTCATTAAAGGTGTGCCAAATGTAACCAAATATTATACAAGTTTACCTGACTACTTACTGTATTAAACTTTAGTTGAACTAAACTTGTTTCATTGGACTACATGCTGAACATCCTTCAGGTAGCTATGGCTTGGTGAAAAGAATTACAAGTGTATATTTTATATTACAGATGTGAAGAAATGCTTGATACAATTTTATTTTATTTTTTAATATGGTTACCTGGTAGTTTATACACCAGTATAAATAATTTCTTGTTTTCATAAAAGAAAACATATTAATGTGATAAAATAATATTTTTAAATACCACTAGGTATTATGTCATTATTATTAGTGAAACTGCTTCTTTAAAGTGAATATGGTTGTGATATTATTTAGTGTGTCTTGATTCAGTTAATAACAGTAAGCATAATGCCAGTATTGTTACCCAGCTTAGGTGCAACTTTTATGTTTCCCAAGTATCTCTAGGACATTGTGGAATAAATTATGTTTAATTCTTTGCTGCTTACTCAAGCATGGTTTATTTTTCTTAAACCATAAAAGTAATTATGTATTGATTTCAAATTATGTATTTTTAGGTATAGTATGGAGCTGGCAAGTTCTGCTTTCAAAAATATGAATTCTGTCTCTCATAAAAATGCCAAAAAGAAAACATGGAAAGAAATGAGACAGGTTGTTCGTCAAGTTCGTCGCCAGTTGTCAAGCACGTCTGTCAAAGATCCTTGCATGTTTGTTTTTAAACATGGATTTGATGATAAAAATGTACCGTATACTAGAATTTACTGTCTTAGTACTTTAACAAGTGGAAGGGAAACTACTCTTTTGTTCACAGATATTAATTATGGTGACTTGGGTGATGGAAAGACAGTGTTTCCATGGCAACCTTTATTAGAGTCAACGTTTCAAGTAGTTCACCCTTTAGGAAGGTTTTCTCGTGAGGAACAGCTACAGTGGGAACGAAAGAGGCTTGTTATGTGGGGCATCACTTCTTATGACCATCACGAAGAAGCAAGCCGATTTGTTTTTCCAGCTGGTGGCTCGGTGTTTTATTGTGATGCTGGTAATCAAGTGGTAAGGAACATTGTTCATTGTACATAGAGTAGACTTTTATTTTTTAATGAAAAAGTACCCATATTTGTTGATGTTCATATTGTGTTGTATGACTTAGTGTTTTAATGTTATGTTTGTAATCATGTTAGTTGATACAGATATTGTTCTATATAACTTATTGTTTTATTGTTATGTTTGTAATCATGTTAGCTGATATAGGTATTGTTCTGTATAACTTATTGTTTTATTGTTATGTTTGTAATCATGTTAGTTGATACAGATGTTGTTCCATATAACTTATTGTTTTATTGTTATGTTTGTAATCAGGTTTGTTGATACAGATGTTGTTCCATATAACTTATTGTTTTATTGTTATGTTTGTAATCATGTTAGCTGATATAGATATTGTTCCATATAACTTTGTGTTTTATTGTTATATTTGTAATCATGTTAGCTGATATAGATATTGTTCTGTATAACTTAGTGTTTTATTGTTATGTTTGTAATCATATTAGCTGATCTAGATATTGTTCTGTATAACATAGTGTTTTATTGTTATGTTTGTAATCATGTTAGTTGATATAGGTATTGTTCTGTACAACATAGTGTTTTATTGTTATGTTTGTAATCATGTTAGCTGATATAGGTATTGTTCTGTATAACTTATTGTTTTATTGTTATGTTTGTAATCATATTAGCTGATATAGGTATTGTTCTGTATAACTTATTGTTTTATTGTTATGTTTGTAATCATGTTAGTTGATACAGATGTTGTTCCATATAACTTATTGTTTTATTGTTATGTTTGTAATCATGTTAGCTGATCTAGATATTGTTCTGTATAACATAGTGTTTTATTGTTATGTTTGTAATCATATTAGCTGATATAGGTATTGTTCTGTATAACTTATTGTTTTATTGTTATGTTTGTAATCATGTTAGTTGATACAGATGTTGTTCCATATAACTTATTGTTTTATTGTTATATTTGTAATCATGTTAGCTGATATAGATATTGTTCTGTATAACTTAGTGTTTTATTATTATGTTTGTAATCATATTAGCTGATCTAGATATTGTTCTGTATAACATAGTGTTTTATTGTTATGTTTGTAATCATGTTAGTTGATATAGGTATTGTTCTGTATAACATAGTGTTTTATTGTTATGTTTGTAATCATGTTAGCTGATATAGGTATTGTTCTGTATAACTTATTGTTTTATTGTTATGTTTGTAATCATGTTAGCTGATATAGATATTGTTCCTTATAACTTAGTGTTTTATTGTTATGTTTGTAATCATATTAGCTGATATGGATATTGTTCTGTATAACATAGTGTTTTATGGTTATGTTTGTAATCATATTAGCTGATATAGATATTGTTCCATATAACTTAGTGTTTTATTGTTATGTTTGTAATCATGTTAGCTGATATAGATATTGTTCTGTATAACTTAGTGTTTTATTGTTATGTTTGTAATCATATTAGCTGATATAGATATTGTTCTGTATAACATAGTGTTTTATGGTTATGTTTGTAATCATGTTAGCTGAAAAAGGTATTGTTCTGTATAACTTAGTGTTTTATTGTTATGTTTGTAATTATGTTAGCTGATATAGATATTGTTCCGTATAACTTAGTGTTTTATTGTTATGTTTGTAATTGTGTTAGCTGATATAGATATTGTTCTGTATAACTTAGTGTTTTATTGTTATGTTTGTAATCATGTTAGCTGATATAGATATTGTTCTGTATAACTTAGTGTTTTATTGTTATGTTTGTAATCATGTTAGCTGATATAGATATTGTTCTGTATAACTTAGTGTTTTATTGTTATGTTTGTAATCATGTTAGCTGATATAGATATTGTTCTTTATGACTTAGTGTTTTATTGTTATGTTTGTAATCATGTTAGCTGATATAGATATTGTTCCATATAAATTAGTGTTTTATTGTTATGTTTGTAATCATGTTAGCTGATATAGATATTGTTCCATATAACATAGTGTTTTATTGTTATGTTTGTAATCATGTTAGCTGATATAGATATTGTTCCATATAACATAGTGTTTTATTGTTATGTTTGTAATCATGTTAGCTGATATAGATATTGTTCTTTATAACTTAGTGTTTTATTGTTATGTTTGTATTCATATTAGCTGATATAGATATTGTTCTGTATAACTTAGTGTTTTATTGTTATGTTTGTAATCATGTTAGCTGTTATAGGTATTGTTCCATATAACTTATTGTTTTATTGTTATGTTTGTAATCATGTTAGCTGATATAGATATTGTTCTGTATAACTTATTGTTTTATTGTTGCATTAATTTATCACTGGAGAAGAAATTCCAACATTCTTTTTATGTACAGGTTTTAAGAATCATAGTATGGAAAGATTGGATCACTTTTAATGTTTTACTGAATGATACTTGTATTTTTTCTGATGCATAATTGTGTTGTGGTAGAAGTGGTTATTCACAAACACTGAAACATTTGTATGTTTGCAAGTTATTGAGATAAAAACTGTATAGTTTTAGAATACTGTTGTGGTCACATATTTCCTGACTACATTATTTTGAAAAGTTCTAATGTGTTATCTAAGTTTATAAGGGAGTAATTTGTCAGATATTTTCCACAGCTACATGTGCTGGTTCAGTAGTTGAAACACTGTGTTAAAAACAAATGAAGCTAAGAACTGTTTATATTTATATAACATTAACTGTTATTTAGCATAATTAATGCTAGGTTTTGGGTTTAAAGGATAAGAAACATTTAGATGTAACTAGAGCAGATTGTGGGGCTGTAATTTTAACTTGTGAAGACTCTAACAGATAGTTGCTAGGTAATTTCTTCTTGACTAACAGATTTGAGTGCTACTAATAACAGTATCATCCTGTCTATTTAATCAACTGTGAATGTCATAAATAATCATTTCATATATGGAATTTTTATATGTATACATGATAGGGTGAAAGCTACAATGAAAGTTGTTTCATTTGAAAGATGTCTTAATTTTTGACCATTACTCTGAGAAAACAAACAATAATTAAATTGGTTTCAGTTTTGTTTGCTGTATTTTCTTGAGTATACCAGTAACATGTTTCTTTTCACATACTTTTGAATATCCGAACTTTTATTCTTAAGCACTTTAATTAAAATAAAGTACAGAACTATGTTTTGACCTTCTTAGGTCACCTTCAAGTTAACACCTCTCAGACAAGAACTCCAATCTTTTATACTTGCTGGGATATTTCTCATTTTTGGTAATGCTCCCTTATATACGTTTACTTCTGTCTATAGCACGTGAATAGCCAATTAAATGCCCAGAATGTTTTGCTAGTGGCTTTCTCAACCACATTCTAGTGTTACAACATCATTTCGTTCATTTGATACAAAAGGTCAAAGTGGTAAGTTGAATGTTTAGTGTGCTTCATATTTCATTTTTTGTAGACCCAGATGCAGCTTAGTTACTAAGTGTGTTAAATTATAGTGGAATTATGTAGTATTATTATAGCATTTGATGACCTTTTGGATATATATATATCTAAAACTTAAAACAATTACTTTGTTTCACATCCTTCATGTGCAAAATTTTATAAGGCTTTCCATCCTATGTCAAGCAGCAAACAAGTTCAAAGGTCAGTAGCTCAGAATGGCTGGTATGGATATTATCACTTTTATTGATAAACAGAGAACAATGTTTTGACCTTTTAGGTCATCTTCAGGTTGAAACATTGTTCTCTGCTTTATCAGTAAAAGTGTTAATACCCATACCAGCCATCCTGAGATACATTTCTGTTTCAAGTGGGTCAAAGGTCAAAGCTAGAAGATAAAGTTCTTGGCTTTACTTTATTTACTCTTTTATGCATTAAGAAAAGTAAGTTTAAGAACTGGTTTCTAAATAGAATTTTGTTTTACCTTCATTCCCTTTTATGTATTTTACCATATTTGATTTCTTTTTACCTTTTTACTGGACGTTTAGCGCAGATAGCCTAGCTGCTTTGAGCCATAAATCAATCAATCAATTCTAAATAGAAATAACCATATACATATACAGTTTATAATTGAAATGTGACTGTATTTTACCAAATACTGGTCCATTAAAACCCAGCCAAGACAGGGTTGGTTTGTAAAGACAAAAGGTCAGTTTTATAGTATTGGATATGGTAACATAGTGCAAACGTACCATGTCAATACAGGTTCTGTGATGTTAGCCAGGCACAACTGGAAGGTTAATGTAATAAATATATATATAAATCTCATAATATTATGCTATGTAGACTAAAATCTGATAACTATTTGGATGTTATGTAAGAAACATTTGATAACCACCTGGACGTTATATGAGAAACACTTGATAACCATCTGGACGTTACATAAGGAACATTTGATAACCATCTGGATGTTACACCAGAAACATTTGAAAACATTTGGTCCCAAGCCCATGCTGAAAAAGTTGACTACAATTATAGTAACTTTCTGGGCTCAAAATTAGTCATGAAAATGGTAGTTAGTGTTACAGATTTACTAATTTTATAAAGCACATGAAAAGTAATTATTAGTACATATACTGGAGAGTTCACAGATATGAAACTTCAAGTACGAATACACATTGGAAACAAGCATATCAGTCACTTACAGTGAAACATTATGAGTACAGAAAGCTACTATAATTGTGGTCAACTCTTACAACATGGGCTTGGGACCAACCTTGTAACTATTTTGTAGTTGTCACAGTTTTTATAACTTAAAAGTATATGTTTAATGTAAGTTATCGTAAAACTGAAAATGTAACTGTTATATTATGGAGTGAAAATATTACAGTTATAGCATGTTTCTGTTGGTATTAACTGTATGTAATATAGTTTGTATTAACTGTATGTAATATAGTAGGTAATAAGATTATATTACTTAGGTTTGAATGTGATCACCTTACAATTAAATGTGTCTAGGCTCATGTTAGTTCTTTACATAATTACATAAAAATATAGTGATACTAGTCTGTGTTAGCTCTGTCTTCGTAAATGCAATAAAATAATTCTGTGTATAGTAAATGGTAAATGAAAACAGATCTACTATAGTTATGTGTTCTATTGAACCAGAGAAATGACAGTTGTGGTTGGAGTCTGTTGTGTTTTTTAAACCAGAGAACAGTTGAACAGTTGTGGTTGGATTCTGTTGTGTTTTTTAAACCAGAGAACAGTTGAACAGTTGTGGTTGGAGTATGTTGTGTTTTTTAAACCAGAGAACAGTTGAACTGTTGTGGTTTTTAAACCAGAGAACAGTTGAACAGTTGTGGTTGGATTCTGTTGTGTTTTTTAAACCAGAGAACAGTTGAACAGTTGTGGTTGGAGTCTGTAGTGCTTTTTTAAACCAGAGAACAGTTGAACAGTTGTGGTTGGATTCTGTTGTGTTTTTTTATATTAAATATTAAACCTTTTTTTTTTCCCTACTATTATGGTATAAAAACTCATGTAATTATACAGCATGTGTGTTTTTATGTTAACCTTTCAGATTCCTCCATTATTTCCAAGAGAACTTAACAGTAGTATCACTGGTGCTAAACTTAACCCTCAGATGTGCCCTTCGAACCCAGATCTCGTGGCCTATGTCTACAACTGTGATTTATGGGTGCATCAGTTAGCTTCATCTTGTGAATTACGACTTACATTTTGTAGAAAAGGTGTGAAATTTCTGTATATTTTTATAAGAAGCAATATCTAAAATTTAGCTTTTTACTAAATTCAAGGGTTTTTCTGAGTGTGTTATTTGTCAGCTATTTTGTAAACTGGTAAAATTTTGATTTCTAAATTATAGCATTAAAATCTTGAAAGGCTATTTTTTGAGTGTTTATTTTTTATTAAGTGTTCATAGTTAGATAGTTTTAAAGTTTATTTTTAATATATTATACTGAGTTTCAAAAGTTATGTTCTACTCTGAATATTTACTAATTAAAAATATTGTTAACATTAGATATTGATGGAACACGTAGCCAGTACCATGAATAAGGAACAGATATATATTTGTAATATCTAAAACTACTATTTGTATATACTTATAAAAGTATACCTAGCTATTTTTAAATTTAAATATAAATGCTGTCATATAAAACTACTTAAAGAGTTTTTTGTTGTTAGGGTATGGAGACCTCAGTGTTGATCCCATCAGTGCAGGAATACCATGTTATGTCACCCAAGAAGAGTTTAGTAGATATACTGGCTATTGGTGGCAACCTGTTTGTGCTCAAGGTAAATATTAATTGAACCATCAATTTGATCTTTATAATTTAGCTTTCCATTCACCATGAAACTATACATGCTATGACTCATCAATTTGATCTTTATAATTTAGCTTTCCATTCACCATGAAACTACACATGCTATGACTCTTAATGTACTAGCTATATTTTCACAAATGTTGGCAAAATTTGTAGTGAACATTACAAGTCTGTTGTTTATTTTCTAAAGATTTGTCTGAATTTATCAAGCCTTCACTGAAACAGTGACTGAATAAAAAATACTTATTTTCAACTTATGATTTCCATAATCTAATGAACTTTTTGAGTGAATATTGAAAACTGTCTTGTTTTCTGAACCCTAACTCTAATGGTAATAAAATTATGAAACAAAAAATTAAAAACACAAAGTCAGTAATACATTTTTCTTCTCTAGATTGTAACAATGACAACTATTTATAAAACAACTTGTCTAACATTTCCACATCTGCCTACTTTTAAGTTTAATGCTGTACAATTCCTTTTAGTCTGTGTGTGTGACAGGTATTTATAAAACAACTTGTCTAACATTTCCACATCTGCCTACTTTTAAGTTTATTGTTGTACAATTCCTTTTAGTCTGTGTGTGTGACAGGTATTTAACCACAGCAGGAGAACTTAGTGCAAACAGTTGTTCAGATCACAACTTGTTATACATTTTGAGTAATTTAAGTTTAATTTTTTGTTGTGTAATGTAATAAATGTTTACTTATGGGATGGAAAACAGATAATCATATAAAGAATGTTGTAATATAAAATTCCACTTTCTGTTAGTTGTAAATAACCTGGTAGACACTTCAAGGGAATTATTGACATTTTATGAAATGACATGGGAAGAGAGTTCCATGTGAGTTTAAACCTTTTTTTTTATTATTATATATCAGTGAAGGAAGAAGATTGATGGAACTGTGTTTCTCTTTTTGGCACATTGTGTTTATAATTTGTTGGACATGTAAGAAAATTATATAAGGGAAGAAATAAAACCTAAAATGGGTATTTTAGATAAAGAAAATTGAAACTGTATTTAAATATTTACTTTTAAAAGTAAAGATAAAGAAAATTGAAACTGTATTTAAATATTTACTTTTAAAAGTGAGAAATAAAAACTTGAATTATGAACTCTGTTTTGATACCAAGTTATTGATGTATTTTGAGAGCAAAGTTCTTTAATTAAGTTTTGTATGTAACTCTATATAAACGGTCACGGCATGCACTTTGACCTTCCTGTATGCATATGTTTATTTGCTGCATTCAATTACTCATTATATACTGGATACATTTGAATTTTCTAAGTAATTTCCTTGAACAGTTGGTTGCATTTAGAGTTAAATAAACATCATATTCTGAACTTGGTGACAATAAACTACATACTGAAGACAATGAGAAGGATTCTAATTGTCCAGTTTTTATTTAATTTTTGTATTTTTTCTTTTAACTTTATTCTTTTTGGGATTGGAAGGTTTTCGTGACTTATGTTTTTCTTTGTTGATGTACTGATTGTTCATTTTATTTGAACCCTTATCTAAAACTACCAGTGATTGTGTCTTCAAGGAAGTAAGTGGAGTAATTATTCTGTATTTTACTTCAGTTTGGAAAGTAAGAGGTTGTTGACTTTGAATTTGCCTTCTGTAAGTGAAAAAACAGCATTTTGGAGTTAACATGATAGGCAAGAATGGGTGATCGTGACAGGCAAGAATGGAGTGAACGTGACAAGTAACAATGTCTAGAAACATTGTAGATTATATTCATTCTGGAAAAGAAATCAAGGTGCTCAGAACTTTTCTAGACCATTAAATCACCTCTAGAATTTTGCCAGAACAACACTGGAAAGGTCAAGTTGTTCATTTGTATTTCTCCATATTTTCACTTTTGCTCAGTTTTTGAAAAGCTAGTGAAAAACAGTTCATTAGTTCGTGACTTGACCTTTCACTCATTAATTTTCTATAATTTGTACTTTCTTGTTTGTGAGTGACATTAACATGTTTCAGAAGGACGTTCCATTACTATGACACCTTTGTTGTGCAAACTGAAAGTGTTTTTATTTTTTGTAGGAGTTGGTGTGTATCGTATCCTCTATGAAGAAGTGGATGAGAGTGATGTAGAAATTCTTCATTTACCACCGTCTGATGACAGGGGAGTGGAAAAATTTAGGTTTCCTCGCAGGTAACTTACCATAAACTTTGGAAAATTATTTTTCTTTCAAGGAAAATTGGATTTCAATAGGTTAAAGCAGACGTCTTACTGTAACAATACACAACATTGGATCTATATAGGTCAGGAGAAACGTCTTAATGTAACAATACACAACATAATAGATCCCTATAGGTTAGAGAGACATCTTACTGTAAGTATACACAACATATTGGATTTATATAAATTAGGAAAAAATGTCCTGTTCTAACAATTTGCTATGTGTTGAATTTAACCTCTCTTTCTCTGAAACCATTTGAATGCACTTTTGCTGATAATGAGGTGTTCACCCCAATCCTGAACTCTGTATCGGCAAAGTTGTGCTACCTGTGGTTCATGAGACAAAGTTCTTGAGACTTGTCTTTGACCGTAAGCTGACCTTTATATCACACATCAAGCAGCTACAGGTCAAATGTACAAGAGCACTGAACATCCTTCGTGTCCTCTCTTCCACCACTTGGGGAGTGGATTGATGTTCTATGCTAAAGATATATCTTGTTCTTATTCGATTGAAACTTGACTATGTATCACTGGTCTATGGCTGTAACAGAACCCTCAGCCTTAAAGATGCTGCACCCCATTCATCATCAAGGACTTCGGGTTCTGCACTGGGGCTCTCTGCACTTCTCCAGTTCAGAGCTTATACATAGTCTCATGAACCTTCTTTGTACCTCCACTGTTTGCAACTGTCTTCACTACAGTGGAACCCCTCTAAAGCATCCACCTTTGAGACTGAGACAAACTGGCCTGATTAGAGGGAAAAACACTTTAACATGGGGGTAAATGGAGGAAAAAAAAGGGACTGTGATTGAATGACCGAATCTGAGGGGTGGCTGCTTAGAGGGGTTCCACTGTATATGCTTTGACACTTTGTTCTTTACCAAAGTATTCCACCTGGGGTTGTGTTTTCCTTCCTTTGTTGGCCATATTTTTCAGAAAAGGTGAACTGCTCTTGCTCCTCTTGGCCTTTGTATCAAGGCGCAGTTGGATGAATTGGGTCTGTCCTTGGATAACATTGCTGTATCCACTGGTCAGTCCATCTCACCATTGCTTGTTACAGTCCCCAGATGTGACCTATCTTTAAGTCATCTGAGAAAAACAGACACTCCCAATTAGAAATAATGTCTGTTATTTGTTGAACATCTTTTGAACCATCCTTCAGTTCCTATTTATACAGATGGTTCAAAATCAGGTGACTGTGTGGGCTCTGCCATGGTTTGTTGTGGTTTGGTGGTTGTGCACAGAATCCCCTCTATAGCTTCTGTGTTCACTGTCCTGGAAGAAAAGCAGTTCTCAAACTGCACTATTTATAGTGACTCGCATAGTTCTCTCCTGGCCCTGGAATCGCTTCACGTTGGTTCACACCCTGTTCTCCCTAATATTCAAAACCGAATGGCCCATTTCTCTTTAATATCTACTTCTATCCAGTTTTTTCTGGGTACCAGGCCACATTGGTATTCGCGGGAATGAGCTCGCCGACACTACAGTTAAGTCTATCTGCTCTGGCACTATCACTGCTGTGCCTGTCCCATACATGGACTATGGTCCTGTATTCAAAGCTCAGCTCTGTGCCAGCTAGCAGTCGACTTGGAGTGAGCAACCCGAAAACAAGCTTTTCCAAATAAAACCTTGTATTGGATTTTGGTCATCTTGCTTTCGTTAGGATCGGAAAGAGGAAGTTGTTCTAACTAGACTACACATTGATCACAGTTTGTAACTCTTTTTTTTTTTTAATCTGGAACTGATATACCAGTGTAGTTTGTGTAACACTCAGGTCACAATAAGCCACATTTTACTTTCTTGCTGTCATTACAACTCTGAAATGTTGTGTCGCAAGGTTTATCTGTAATGTTAGACAGTGTTGTTAGTGATGGTGACACTGTCCATCTTGAAATGTTTCTAGTTTTATAAAGGCCATTAATCTTTTTAATGGTATTTACATTTATTAATTTATACATTAGACTTTTTTTAATGTGATTCCCCTTTAAGAACCAAAGTCCATCTAGTTGGATTTGAAATTAGAAAATGGCTGTAACGTCAAATAACTTAAAATCAGGACTGGAAAGGCCAACTTCAGGTGATTGACGTTGCTGTTTGAAATACTCGTTAGTCGTCCTGGTGAGTTATGATAATTACAGTTATGCTGCAGAAAGTCCTTTACAATTTGTATTACTATAGTTTATCTCTTACTGTTGTAGACTAGATGTAAACATTGGTTTTTTGATATTTACGTTTTTTAAACTTTGTTTTGTTTTTCTTTAATTTCCTTTTATGAATTTTACTAAATTTACTTTAACTTGTTACCAGATGTTTGGCACATCTAGGTGCTTTGTGCCATAAAACACTAAATCAACCAACCAACCAACTATTTTCTTGTTCATTGATGAATTTAACCTTGGGGAAATGGAGTTTATGTGTTTATAGAAAGTGTTTACATGTTTGTTAGAAATGAAACCAACAAAAGTGTCAAAGACATTTTTGTGTCAATCCAAAGTGTGGATTGTATGGCTTGTATTTCAAACTGAGTCTTAAAGATATTGGTGAGAACAGCTAAAACAAGATTGTCTGTGTTTAAATCATCTCTTTAAAGAAAGTTTTTGTTGAGAAAATTAACTTGGTTTTTGTTGCTGTTGTGAATTCTAAGAAGGAAACAACAAGTGTCCTGGGGATGTCAGTTAAATGACTGTGGTCATTATGTTAGAAATTATGTTTAATATTAAAACTTTCCTGACTGGAACTTTGGTGAAAAGTGACATCAGAACTAGTAATTAAGTTGTTAAGATTTAATTGGTTTAGTGTGCTCCTGAAATTAATGATATCTTTTAAAAAAAGGAACCTACAGATGTTATGTATGAGGACCCAGGCTATGTATTTACTAAATGAATCATAAGTGGATAATATGTAGTACTGTGCAAAAGTGTTAGGAAAAAGTTAAAAAAGTAAAGCTACTTTTAAAGAACAATGGAAGATAAATCACAAAGGGAACATCAAAATGTTATTAATCTTCATATTTAGTACAACAGAAACTTGGTGAAAGTGTTTGAGTTCAGCAAACAGTTCATATTTTGTGTGTCTCCCTCTTGGTTTAATCACTACACACAATCTTTCAGGCACTGTTTAAACATATTTAATCAAATTGTCCTTAGGAATTTTATTCCAAATCTGTGTGATACACTCTGATAAAGTTTCTTTGAAAGTACTTTTGATTTGTAGAATTCCAGATCTGCTCCACTGGACTGAGATCAGGGTTCTGTTTGGGCCATTGTATCATTTGAACAACTTCAGCAGCTTCTTTCTTAACTAAGTAATTTCTGTATAGGTTGGGAGTGTATTTGGGTCATCGACCTCTCAATAGTAGAATCATTTACCAAGAATACACAAACCACTAGGTATACCATGATGTATCAGATGGTACATCTGCTGGTCCATTATTTCATCTATTTTACAAATATCTCCTGTTGCCTCAGCAGATAAACACCCCAAACTATCACACTGCCTCACTCGTGTTTCATGGTAGGTGCTATGTATTGAGGTAAGTATCTTTCACCTTCCTTCTACTGGACATACAATCCACACTTTGAACCAAATATTTCAAATTTGGACTCATCCATCCATAACACCAATCATCAACAGTCCATTTTTTGTACTTTTTAACAAATTTCACTTTCTAACAATATTTGTAGATCAAAGTAAAGTTTTTTAACTGCTGTATGACCAAATATTCCATTCTTGTCGGTCTTCTTGACGCTGTATATCTGGACACCTTTCTGTCATGTAGTACATGGTTGTTTATCTCATGCTTGAGATCAGTAGCAGTTTTCCTTCTGTCCTGATGGCTGCATAAACAAAGATACTTGACATCAGTATCATTAAGTTTAGGTGTTCTGTCTCCTCTTTTCCTATTTTCAAATTTATCTATCTCAATCTCACAATCCAGGATGTAGTTGACATTGTTTGTGGAATATTTCAAGTCTCCAACAATTTGTGAGAGTCCAACTAGTATTATGTAAAGATTTTATGTGAACCAATTATTCTGTTGACAATTCTCTACACTTTTTGTTAAAACTGTTTTTACCAAGGTTTATTTGTGGAGTGATATTAAACTGATTTTTTCCAGTTAGTACGCTAGCACCATATGCTAGCTTTTTTATTTATAGTTAAGACAATGCATAGTGTACCATAACAGTTACTTCAGGTCCTAAATTTTATCAGTGTGTTTGTTCATTCAAGCAGAACCCTTTTGACATGTCCTTGGTACAAGTGTATGGAATTCTAAAGAAAGATAAGTATTCTCACCTTGGCTCATTCAATTGTCAACATTGATCAGTGAAATATTACCATACTGTTGAAGTTTATATTGTGTAATGGTATAGAAAGAATTAGCACTTTAACATGAGTCAATTTTCATTAGATAAAAATAATCCAGTAATCAAGTTGTCTTTATTTATTTATGACAGTTTTGTTGAGTTGTTTATAGTGTGTTTTTGTTTGGGATGGGGTTAAATTTCTTATCTTATGAAATGATGTTTGTTTTGTTTACGTTTTCTGTGTGATTCATAATTACAGTAGTATTACCATTGTCAGCTTTTAGAATTTTAATGGTGGTGTTTTTTTTTTATTTATAGATACAGTTTATCTTGTTGGTTATAGATATAGTCTATCTTGTTGGTTACAGATACAGTTTATCTTGTTGGTTACAGATACAGTTTATCTTGTTGGTTACAGATGCAGTTTATCTTGTTGGTTATAGATACAGTTTATCTTGTTGGTTATAGATACAGTTTATCTTGTTGGTTATAGATACAGTTTATCTTGTTGGTTATAGATACAGTTTATCTTGTTGGTTATAGATACAGTTTATCTTGTTGGTTATAGATACAGTTTATCTTGTTGGTTATAGATATTGTCTATCTTGTTGGTTATAGATACAGTGTATCTTGTTGGTTATAGATGCAGTCTATCTTGTTGGTTACAGATCCAGTTTATCTTGTTGGTTACAGATCCAGTTTATCTTGTTGGTTACAGATGCAGTCTATCTTGTTGGTTACAGATGCAGTCTATCTTGGTGGTTACAGATACAGTTTTTATTTTGTTACAGGAACTCCAAATGCCAAGTCAACTCTTAAAATGATACAGTTTACACTGAGTGCCAATAGACAGGTAGGTCTTGTATTTTCAAATTAGCAAAATGTTTTATACATTGTTTGTTAATAACTACATGAGTTCTGTGTTAGATTCGCTAAGGTAATTAATAAATGTAAGAAAATACTAAGGCGAACATTAATTAGATTATAAAAATGTCACGGAAGACAACTGAATAATGTTCAGAAGTGTTGACTATGAAATAATTGGTCCAGAACTTGAGACTAAGTACACTGATATTGTTTGACAGTTTAAATGGACAGTACATGTATCCAACAAGTTTAAAACAACCAACACTGATATAAAAATTGAAACTACTTTTAGATTCACTAAAAAGTTGAAACTACGTGAGTAACACATCTACAACAAGATTAACCAGAGAGGGTACATAGCATTGCCACACTACTTCTTTTAAAGATTATGTTTATATAGGATAACATAATATTTCACCTCTGAAAACTCTGAGAATCTTTCTCAGATCCAGAATGGTCACTGATTTGGATCATTTTATGTAATGTTATGAAATTTGATTCTCCTTGATATTTGGTGCAAATCTGATGGCACTTGTTGATGTTAACCCCAAATTCCAAAAATGCCCTGTCATCCTATAAAAAAACAGTTCAAAATGATTTTGATGGAGACCAAATTTAGGGAAGACTGTTCCATAGTGATTTTCCATCTTGTGTAAAATGTTTGTGCATCAGTATTGTGAGATATTGGAGCAGAAAGGTAGACAGACACACCCACACAACAGCACTCATCCAATTGCGCTACCATCGTAGAGGGTAGGTTAAAAAAGAACAGGAACTGTTTAAAGAAGACTTGGAACATTTTTAAGAATGATTGAATTAATTCTCAGTGGGCTTTCTGTGAATCAGAATGAATGCTGAGATTAAGGAGATAAGATATACAAAAACAAAAAAAATTATAGGTAATCAGTACAATTCAGTGATAACTTCTTGTGTCTAACACAACTGTGAATTATAACCTTTACATTTAAAAGACATGTAGCAGTAGCATTGGCTGTACACTAAATATCTGATGAACTTTATTTCCTCTATATATACAGCACTGACTACCTCTTTCAGTAACACATTTGCTTTTATTTTACCTAAACATTAAGATTATTTTGAGCTGTTTTCTTTAATTATTTCAGATTGAAAATGTTACTTATCTTGTGATGAAGGAATCCCTATTGAACTTGTGTCCAGCATTTGAATATCTAGTCCGTGCAGGGTGGACTCCAGATGGAGTACAGTAAGTATAAGATGTGCTGTTTAATTTGTCTCTATATTAGGATACCTAGATCATACAGGGTGGAGACCAGATGGAGTACAGTAGTTATAAGATGTGCTGTTTTATTTGTTTCTATATTGGGAAACCTAGATCATACAGGGTGGAGACCAGATGGAGTACAGTAGTTATAAGATGTGCTGTTTAATTTGTTTCTATATTTGGAAACCTAGATCATACAGGGTGGAGACCAGGTGGAGTACAGTAAGTATAAGATGTGCTGTTTAATTTGTTTCTATACAGGGTGGAGATCAGATGGAGTACAGTAAGTATAAGATATGCTGTTTAATTTGTTTCTATATTGGGATACCTAGATCATACAGGGTGGAGACCAGATGGAGTACAGTAGTTGTAAGATGTGCTGTTTAATTTGTTTCTATATTGGGAAACCTAGATCATACAGGGTGGAGACCAGGTGGAGTACAGTAAGTATAAGATGTGCTGTTTAATTTGTTTCTATATTGGGATACCTAGATCATACAGGGTGGAGACCAGGTGGAGTACAGTAAGTATAAGATATGCTGTTTAATTTGTTTCTATATTGGGATACCTAGATCATACAGGGTGGAGACCAGATGGAGTATAGTAGTTATAAGATGTGCTGTTTTATTTGTTTCTGTATTGGGATACCTAGATCATACAGGGTGGAGACCAGATGGAGTACAGTAGTTGTAAGATGTGCTGTTTTATTTGTTTCTATATTGGGAAACCTAGATCATACAGGGTGGAGACCAGGTGGAGTACAGTAAGTATAAGATGTGCTGTTTAATTTGTTTCTATACAGGGTGGAGACCAGATGGAGTACAGAAAGTATAAGATATGCTGTTTAATTTGTTTCTATATTGGGATACCTAGATCATACAGGGTGGAGACCAGATGGAGTACAGTATGTATAAGATGTGCTGTTTTATTTGTTTCTCTATTGGGATACCTAGATCATACAGGGTGGAGACCAGATGGAGTACAGTAGTTGTAAGATGTGCTGTTTTATTTGTTTCTATATTGGGAAACCTAGATCACACAGGGTGGAGACCAGATGGAGTGCAGTAGTTATAAGATGTGCTGTTTAATTTGTTTCTATATTGGGATACCTAGATCATACAGGGTGGAGACCAGATGGAGTACAGTAATTATAAGATGTGCTGTTTAATTTGTTTCTATATTGGGAAACCTAGATCATACAGGGTGGAGATCAGATGGAGTACAGTAGTTATAAGATGTGCTGTTTAATTTGTTTCTATATTGGGATACCTAGATCATACAGGGTGGAGACCAGATGGAGTACAGTAGTTATGTGCTGTTTTATTTTTTCTATATATGAATGCATAGTTTGTGCACTGTTGAGCCCAGGTTTGGCTCATGTATATTAATGGAAAGTTTGAAGATGTGGAATTTCATTTAAAACAGCTAAAGAAATCATCTGTGGAATGTTTATAAATTGATGTTGAGTGTTTATAAGTTAGTCTGATTAATTTGTTCCTTCAAAACATAATTAAAAACAAATATTTTAGTCTATCCAATATATTTCTATTCATGTATGTGTGAACTCAGTGAGTTATAAAAGTTAGACCTTAATCACAGTAACTGGTCATATTTTAGCTCTATTTGGACCAATGAGCACTTTACAAATATTAAGTGCACACTTATCTGTGAAGTACATTTTTAGAATTTAATTTAAAACAATCATAACAACATGTGGTCTGAACAGTTTTTACTGAAACTCAAAATGGAGACATTCATTAAGTAGATTAGACAGACCAGATTATATAGAAAAATGGTGTAGCTTTAGTGTTTGTATAAAGAGACAATATTAAGATCTTCTAAGACTATGAAGAACATGGGAAACTTGTAATCAAGTTTCATTGATGAAAATGTTTGTTATATAATATTCTTTTAAAACCCTCAACGAAAATTCTAAGCCCAACCATTATGTATGCTATGTTCAGTAAACATAACAATGTATCAGGACAAGAAAGATTTCTGGATCCACTATGTTTAACAACTACAATAAATTCTTCAAACCCAATCTTTATCACTCAGTTCTTTCCTTAAATTTACTCTATCCACCATATCTGAAGGTATTCTGTTCCGGTAGTTAATGGACCTATTAGAAAAGTAAAGATGTCTTAGCTGAAGATGGCTTCTTTCCTCCCAGAATTTATATTTGTGTTCCATAGTCTCATTCCAGTAAACATGAAAATACAATGATGCATCAACATTATGAATTTCTTTAACAGTGGTAAACACATGAGGTTAAATTGTGATATTCCAGATGTATTACCTTGCATTCACTATAACTTAAAATGATCTGCCATTTATTTGTCAAACTCACTGAATAATACAGTGTTTAAAATGTATATATAATGAATATTATTGTTAAATGTGTTATATTTAAGCAACACAAGCAATTATGTGGGCTTATTGTTTATTGAAAAGAAACTACTATTACTAGATGTACTGTCAAACAAGAATACTGCCCATTACTAGATGTACTGTCAAACAAGAATACTGCCCATTACTAGATGTACTGTCAAACAAGAATACTGCCCATTACTAAATGTACTGTCAAACAAGAATACTGCCAGCAAATGTCACGATTCCTACTCTAATTTCATTTCTTGAAATTCATACTAAGTAGTGAAAACCAGGAAGTATTGTTCTGTTAATAAGTGTTTTTTTTCTCTTAGATATTGTATATTTGTTATCAGTGAGTTTACTTGTGTGGTACATAATCTAATCAAAGAATGTACTTATTTTTAGTTACTTTACTAATGGGATGTGTAATTTGATTGCTGACAAGGTAAGGACCCAATATGTCTCATTTAAACTGTGATTTAAAATGAGAAAGTATGACAGAGAAGGCTGTTGTTACTAGAAACACACATCTTAATGTTTGATATGGTGTTTTTGTGTGGTAGAATCTTTGTGTTGTTATGTTTTGGCAAGACTTAAAACATGAAGTTGTTTGTGTTGTAAACAAAGCTGTTTGTCTATTTTGTTTTTCACTTTATTCTTTAAAAATTTATGTATATTTTTTTCATGTTTGTATTTCCCCTTCTTGATTTCAGTGTTTGGGCACAAGTACTTGATCGATCACAAAAACATCTGCAGCTCATCCTGATACCTCTGTCAAATTTTATTCCCATGGATCACATGGATGATATATCATCAAATCATGTTGTCCAGGCTCCTCTCATGCAGCTGATATGTGAAGAATACTCTGATGTGTGGATCAATGTGAGTTTTCTACCTCTGTACCATTTGTGTTCATCACAGAAATAACACTCTAGGATTGGGTTTTTAAATAATAAGTTAGTTTTGATGTCCATTTATTATAAAATGATATGTTTATCTGTGCTTTCAGCTAGGATCTGTTTTAAAAACTCTGTTAAGGTGGTTAACTAGTTACCTACTATTGAGTTTTATCTACATGTCAATTTAGTATTTGTTCCAAAATCTGTTTGAGGGATTGGCTAGTTAACTTTGCTTGTATTTAATGTACACTTTCATTTAGGATCTCTGGTTCCCATATCTGTGTTTAACCACATGTGCATTGCATTGGAGAAGTGCTTATTACAATTCAAAATTTACTGAGTATATCTGTATGTAATGTGCAAGTGATAAGTAAAGTTTTGTACACACAATATCAGGCTTGTTGTAACAGTTCTTGTATTCCAGTTTGTCTGCCAACAAACAAGTTGATGTTCATGTACAGTTTCATAACTGCTAGAACCTCCAAACTTCATAAATATAGTTTTTATCATCATTCCTCTGTATTGTATCTGGTATTTAATCTCATCTATTGCCATTAAATAAGAAATAGGTGGTAAACCAATTGTTAATAACTCTTGACATGACATCAAATGCATGTTGATTGGTACTCTGTTGAAAGTAATGGTCTGTGTTCTTGGAGCCCAATATGCACACATAGTGTTAATTTGTTGAATACAATTGTGAATTAATTACACATTTATTTAGGAACTGTTCTTGTAGAAATTATGTATATACTTCTACTAGACCAAGTTTTATCTACATCTTTATTGTGTAGATGTTCTTATACTGCTACAAAGTATTATCTACGTCTTTATTGTATAGATGTTCTTATACTGCTACTAAGTTTTATCTACGTCTTTATTGTATAGATGTTTTTATACTGCTACTAAGTTTTATCTATTGTATAGATGTTTTATACTGCTACTAAGTCTTTTTTATTGTATAGATGTTTTATACTATTACTAAGTTTTATCTATGTCTTTATTGTATAGATGTTTTTATACTTTTACTAAGTTTTATCTACGTCTTTATTGTATAGATGTTTTTATACTGCTACTTAGTTTTATCTACGTCTTTATTGTATAGATGTTTTTATACTACTAAGTTTTATCTGTCTTTATTGTATAGATGTTTTTATACTGCTACTAAGTTTTATCTACGTCTTTATTGTATAGATGTTTTTATACTATTACAAAGTTTTATCTACGTCTTTATTGTATAGATGTTTTTATACTGCTACAAAGTTTTACCCACGATTGTATAGATGTTTTTATACTGCTACTAAGTTTTATCTGCAGTTTTGTACTATAACTAAGTTTTATTGTCTTTATTGTATGATGTTTTTATACTGCTACTAAGTTGTATCTATGTCTTTATTGTATAGATGTTTTTATACTATTACTAAGTTTTATCTACGTCTTTGTTGTGTAGATGTTCTTGTACTATTAGTAAGTAGTATAGATGTTTTATACTGCTACTAAGTGTTATCTATGTCTTTATTGTAAAGATGTTCTTATACTGCTACTAAGTTTTATCTATATCTTTATTGTATAGATGTTTTTATACTGCTACTGTTTTATCTACTATTTAGTTTGTTCTTATACTGCTACTAAGTATTATCTTTATTGTATAGATGTTTTATACTGCTACTAAGTTTTATCTACATATTTATTGTATAGATGTTCTTATACTGCTACTAAGTTTATCTATATCTTTATTGTATAGATGTTCTTATACTGCTACCAAGTTTTATCTATATCTTTATTGTATAGATGTTTTTATACTAAGTTTTATCTACTATTGTAAAGTTTTATACTGCTACTTAGTCTACATATTTATTGTATAGATGTTCTTATACTGCTACTAAGTATTATTTATATCTTTATTGTATAGATGTTCTTATACTGCTACTAAGTATTATCTATATCTTTATTGTATAGATGTTCTTATATACTAAGTTTTATCTACTAATTGTTAGATGTTCTTATCTACTAAGTTTTATCTATGTCTTTATTGTATAGATGTTCTTATACTGCTACTAAGTATTATCTATATCTTTATTGTATAGATGTTCTTATACTGCTACTAAGTTTTATCTACGTCTTTATTGTAAAGATGTTCTTATACTGCTACTTAGTTTTATCTATATCTTTATTGTATAGATGTTCTTATATTGTATGATGTTCTTATACTGCTACTAAGTTATTATTATACTGCTACTAAGTTTTATCTACATATTTATTGTATAGATGTTCTTATACTGCCACTAAGTTTTATCTATGTCTTTATTGTATAGATGTTCTTATACTGCTACTAAGTATTATCTATATCTTTATTGTATAGATGTTCTTATACTGCTACTAAGTTTTATCTACGTCTTTATTGTAAAGATGTTCTTATACTGCTACTAAGTTTTATCTACGTCTTTATTGTAAAGATGTTCTTATACTGCTACTAAGTATTATCTATATCTTTATTGTATAGATGTTCTTATACTGCTACTAAGTTTTATCTAGATACTGCTACTAAGTTTTATCTATATTGTAAAGATATTCTTATACTGCTACTAAGTTTTATCTTTGTAAAGATGTTCTTATACTGCTACTAAGTTTTATCTCGCCTTTATTGTAAAGATGTTCTTATACTGCTACTAAGTTTTATCTCGTCTTTATTGTAAAGATTTTTTATACTATTACAAAGTTTTATTGTCTTTATTGTATAGATGTTTTATATACTTTTACTTATTGTATAGATGTTTGCTATCTTCGCCTTTATTGTATAGATGTTTTTATACTATTACAAGTTTTCTTTATTGTATAGATGTTTTATACTGCTACTAAGTTTACTAAGTTTTATCTGTACTAAGTTTTATCTTTCTTTATTGTATAGATGTTTTTATACTGCTACTAAGTTTTATTTACTGCTACTAAGTTTTATCTATCGTCTTTATTGTATAGATGTATAGATGTTTTATACTGCTACTAAGTTTTATCTATGTCTTTATTGTATAGATGTTTTATAATGCTACCTTAGTCTTTATTGTATAGATGTTTTATACTTTTACTAAGTTTCATCTGCTACTATTGTATAGTTTTTATTGTATAGTTTTATCTATGTCTTTATTGTATAGATGTTTTTATACTGCTACTAAGTTTTATCTACGTCTTTATTGTATAGATGTTCTTATACTGCTACTAAGTTTTATCTACATCTTTATTGTATAGATGTTCTTGTACTATTACTAAGTTTTATCTACATCTTTATTGTATAGATGTTCTTATACTGCTACTAAGTTTTATCTACATCTTTATTGTATAGATGTTCTTATACTGCTACTAAGTTTTATCTATATCTTTATTGTATAGATGTTCTTATACTGCTACTAAGTTTTATCTACATATTTATTGTATAGATGTTCTTATACTGCTACTAAGTTTTATCTACATCTTTATTGTATAGATGTTCTTATACTGCTACTAAGTTTTATCTACATATTTATTGTATAGATGTTCTTATACTGCTACTAAGTTTTATCTACATATTTTTTGTATAGATGTTCTTATACTAAGATTTATCTATATCTTCATTTTTTCCAAATGAAATATTTAAACTTTGACTTTTAAAGTAATTCTTATGTTGTTGTAGTGAAACTATAACCAAAACAGTGACTATATTTTAAAGTGTTATTGAAACCACTTTAATGAAAAGTGTTGTTGTAGTGAAACTATAACCAAAACAGTGACTATATTGAAACCACTTTTAATGAAAAGGGAATCTATTTTATTTCCATCCTAGATACTGTGTTTTAGTTTCTTTTGAAATGTATGTAGGATGTGTTATGTTTAGAAATAATGTATGTAGGATGTGTTATGTTTAGAAATAATGCATGTAGGATGTGTTATGTTTAGAAAAGACATTGATGTTTTGTTTAAGTATAACAATGTGTAGAGAGTATTTCTTAAATTAGGTGGAAAATAATAAGTGCTATTGTACTTGTTACTTTGTATGAGTGATGTGAACAACTTTAAATAATTCCACATAAAAAACTAACCACAAGATATATATAGTGTTTGTTGTAAGTAATAACCACTTTGAAGTTAATGAATTATATCTGCAGAAGTTGTTATTCCTAATGATGCTGTGATTTCAAACATGATTAAACATATCTTATTTTTACTTATTATTACTTCTGAACTCATGGAACTGAACCGTGTCTGATGTGTAGTGTTAACGTGTGTTACGTGAATCTTATTCTTGTCTCTTTAGTGTGTAGTTGATGTGAAAGTAAATAATAAACGAAAGTGTTTGATGAATGAATGTGGAAATAGTTTCAGGTGTAGTGAAAGTGAGTTGATGTTTACTGAATAACAGGTTTTCATTGAATACTTGTCTGTCCCTATGTTGAAATGTTTCTTATCTACGGTTGTGAACAGTAATTGGAAGCTTTGCTTACATTCTGGGACGTGTTTCTTGATGGTAATTAAACCCAAACTTCTGTTTTTACAGGTTCATGATATTCTACACTTCTTTCCCCAACTCATAGATGATGAAATAACATTCTTATGGGCCAGTGAAGAAAGTGGATATCGGCACTTGTACATAATTACTGTAGAGCTGCTTCGAGAAGACTTCACAGGAAATGTGACCGACCCTGCCATTCTTAGACCTGAAAGTAAAAACCTTTTATCACATGATCTCGTTAAATGAGTATTTTTTGTTACAGGAAGAACTAGTCACACGTTTCTGTGTGTTGCATTCCTTAAAGTTAAGCAGCATTTACAAACCTATAAATTGTAGAACTGTAACCCTAAATATTTGACTCTGAATCTAGGGATAAAGCTGAAATTGCACCTGTTTTAAGTAAGTCTTTTATCTTGATATAAATTTTGTTTTAAAACTAATTGTCTTATAACCTATATGTTTGGTAATTAGGGAGCTTAGAACACTTTTCCTCTGATTCAGATTTTATCACTTTTACAAGATACGTCTCTCCTGAGTAACTAAGAAGGTTCTTTATCTTTGCAGCACAGGTATCATCTAGGATGTTGAAGAAGATAGCTCTGACAGATGGTGATTGGGAAGTTTCAGAGAAAGATGTATGTTTTATTATAAACTTCACTATTAAAAGTTGGATGATACTTGAAAAGCATGGAAATTGTCAGTATGATTTATATAAAGACTTATTAGACTGGGACAAGAAAAGTTTACTGGTCAATAAAGGTTAAGTGAAAGAAAAGACTTGTTTGTTGATAATATAATTCAAATCATGGGGTTTAGTCAATTATATTAATTTATTTGATGTCTTACTGTATGATGCTTTGTCTGATAATTGTGCTTTTTCGTTAGCTTTTCAATTCTTTCCATAAGCTATCCAGAGTATGAGGATAATAGTTTAACAACACCCATTTTGATAGTCAAATCACACAGAGACCCATAGTCATTGTATCATGTTATTTAATCAGTATGTTTTTATATGTAATGGAATGAACACCTGATTCATTCTTTGGCTGTTTAAGGTATCAGATGGTTAAATGTGAAATATGGATGGAAGTCATTATGGTGAACCCATATGTTGTTGGTTTATGTTTTCAGCTGGAGATCTTTCTTGAATGTGTTTCACATTGTTGCCTGTGACAGGTGGATGGATGACTTTTTCCACTGATATTTTTAATTACAGATTTTCACCTGTTTGTTACAAGACCGATAGATACTTTGCTCACCATGGTTGGGGTTTGCAAGGTTTATTCCTGGAGGTCCTAATGCATCTTTTCCTGAACAGACCTGATGGCTCACATTCTTTTATTTGTACTACTGTTAAGTGCAACAGATATCCCTGGTTTCTTGATCGAATGACTTGGGTACATGAATAAGTCAGAAATGGCTGCTGTAGTTCTTTTCCAAAACTTAACAAATTTTGATGACACCTGAGTATCCAAATACCAGACAATGTGTAAATGTAGTTCTGATACATACTGTTCCACCATGACTTTAAAGTTACTGATTTAGATATTCAGAATTATGTAGTATACTCTTCTACAAGGTGTTTGAAAGTCATTGTGCAGTTTTGTCTGTTAATAAATAAATATATAAGTGCACAGTGACTTTCCAAACACACCCTGTATATTTCAGTATTTTTCATTTTTCCTGAATGTAAGGCAAAGTTTACTGGAGGATTTGGTTTAGACTTTATAGGGTATACCTTAATATAAGGTAGTGCAGGAGTTTTGATTGTTTCTGAATTGTATAATATTGTTTTATTGTGAATACAAAACTTTGATATTTGAATTTTGTGTTACTTCCAAGTTGTTTAATAAACGTAATATATTACTTGATGGATCCATACTGGTATTATTTACAGGTGTGGGTTGATGAAGAAAATGAACTAGTCTACTTTATTGGATTAAAAGATACACCTTTAGAAAGGCACTTGTAAGTTATGGTTTAAATGTTTTTTACTGTTCATAATGATTCTTCTAATTTATTGTTGACTCAGTAACTCTTTGTATTTACTACATTTTACTGTGATGTATGCAGATATATTTTTTAAGGTTAGTAATTGCAATGATCTATTACAGAAAACTGGAAATGTAATCATAGTAAACTGATTTTCAGTAAGAAAAACCATTTCAAGTGCACTTTGTTTGTTGTAGACCTTTGTTGTCAATGTTTTACTGTCTTCACAGTAAGTTTATGGTTATTGTATTTCAATAACTGTCATGGTTTGTGACCTATACAGAGAAGGAAGAAAGGACATTACTATGACTGTCTTTAACAATGGATACTTGGAACATTCAGGGATTGAATAACATTAACATCAAAATAAAAAGACAGTCATACAGTCACATTTCTCTGTTTAAGAGAAAACACAGATGAGAATTCACAATATGATCACAGTTAGTACACAGCAAGCCACTCACTAGAGAGAAACACTATTAGGAACATCTGTTGTGAATTTGGACTGCAATACACTGAAGAAATAAAACAACCAACAAAGGTTATAATTCAATATAATAGATTAACAAGTTAGTACTGATTTATCTGACATAGTCCATTATTCTGGGGAAGAACTTCATATAATTGATAATATAAAAATAATAGGATATGTGAGAAGAACATAAGAAAGAAGACTTCTACATGTACTTTAACTGAAAACACAGATGTCACCAAAATCTGAGAACACTGAAAGAGCTAGTTGAATTTAAGATAACACTAGTTATATGTATGTGAAAATGATAGAGGTGATCACACACGGTACTAGCAATGAGACTGAAGAAGGTTTCACTGTTTGACTTAAATTATGAAGTGTTCTAGATTTAATGTACTGTTGGCAAACAAATGCAGAAATTAATTTTTTTGGATTATTTTTAGTGAGGTTTTAACTTAGTGTTTATAGCAGTTAAAATGTTCTAATGGTTTTATAATATCGTAGGTACGTTGTGTCAATGAAACACCCGAAGGATGTAATTCGGTTAACAACACCTGGATTCTCTCACAATGTAGCAATGGATAGGGTAAACAAGTGTTATGTTTATGTTTTTAATTCAAAAATCATTTCAGTCTTGAAGGAAACAGAGTTTTAATGAGTGTAATGTGTTACCTTAAAATATTGAAGGAAGGGTTTGTGTGTTTAGTTATGTTAAAAACTGGAGATATTTAGTTAAAATGACATGCTATGTTACTATGTTGATGGAAGGGTTTGTGTGTTTAGTTATGTTAAAAACTGGAGATATTTAGTTAAAGTGATGTGCTATGTTACTATGTTGATGGAAGGGTTTGTGTGTTTAGTTATGTTAAAAACTGGAGATATTTAGTTAAAATGACATGTTATGTTACTATGTTGATGGAAGGGTTTGTGTGTTTAGTTATGTTAAAAACTGGAGATATTTAGTTAAAATGACATGTTATGTTACTATGTTGATGGAAGGGTTTGTGTGTTTAGTTATGTTAAAAACTGGAGATATTTAGTTAAAATGACATGTTATGTTACTATGTTGATGGAAGGGTTTGTGTGTTTAGTTATGTTAAAACTGGAGATATTTAGTTAAAATGACATGTTATGTTACTATGTTGATGGAAGGGTTTGTGTGTTTAGTTATGTTAAAAACTGGAGATATTTAGTTAAAATGACATGCTATGTTACTATGTTGATGGAAGGGTTTGTGTGTTTAGTTATGTAAAAAACTGGAGATATTTAGTTAAAATGACATGCTATGTTACTATGTTGATGAAAGGGTTTGTGTGTTTAGTTACCGTATTTTCCGCCTAATAAGCCGAATTTCTGGCTCTAAATTTTGGACCTGATTTTTGGGGGTTGGCTTATTGGCCGATCACTCCTTTCGGAAATGTCTTTTTCTTAGGAAATGTTTTTCTTTTGAAAATTACCATAGGCGGTAATTTTGTCCCATCAGCAAAGCACGTTAAGACTACAGTGAAACGTTGTTTCTGGAATTTCATTGGTTACCTAATTACAGTGAGTGGAGCCAATAACGAATGACATATTGATTCAATCTCTGTCTCAGTACGACACGCTCTGCTTTACTACAGAACGCCAATGATCACACACAACATGCATGCTGACGCTGAAACGAGACTAAGAAATCATTTTGAAGAAACCTGTCACTTCTTAACATTGGCTTCGGCTTATTGGGCGGTAATAAGCAAAAACCCTCATTTTCAGAGCTTAAAATTGGCCTCGGCTTATTAACCCGAAAATACGGTATGTAAAAACTGGAGACATCTAGTGAAAGTGACATGCTATGTTACAGTTTTGATGGAAGGGTTTATGTGTTTAGTTATGTAAAAAACTGGAGACATCTAGTGAAAGTGACGTGCTTATGTTACTATGTTGACGGAAGGTTTGTGTGTTTAGTTATGTAAAAAACTGGAGACATTTAGTGAAAGTGACGTGCTATGTTACTATGTTGATGGAAGGGTTTGTGTGTTTGTGTTTAGTTATGTTAAAAACTGGAGACATCTAGTGAAAGTGCGTGCTATGTTACTATGTTGATGAAAGGGTTGTGTGTTTTGTTATGTAAAAACTGGAGACATCTAGTGAAAGTGACATGCTATGCTACTGTGTTGATGGAAGGGTTTATGTGTTTAGTTATGTAAAAAACTGGATACATTTAGTGAAAGTGACGTGCTATGTTACTATGTTGATGGAAGGGTTTGTGTGTTTAGTTATGTAAAAACTGGAGACATCTAGTGAAAGTGAGGTGCTATGTTACTGTGTTGATGGAAGGGTTTGTGTGTTTAGTTATGTAAAAACTGGAGACATTTAGTGAAAGTGATGTGCTATGTTACTATGTTGATGGAAGGGTTTGTGTGTTTAGTTATGTTAAAAACTGGAGACATTTAGTGAAAGTGACGTGATATGTTACTATGTTGATGGAAGGGTTTGTGTGTTTGTGTTTAGTTTTGTTAAAAACTGGAGACATCTAGTGAAAGTGCGTGCTATGTTACTATGTTGATGGAAGGGTTGTGTGTTTTGTTACGTAAAAACTGGAGACATTTAGTGAAAGTGTCGTGCTATGTTACTGTGATGATGGAAGGGTTTGTGTGTTTAGTTACATAAAAACTGGAGACATCTAGTGAAAGTGACGTTCTATGCTACTGTGTTGATGGAAGGGTTTATGTGTTTAGTTATGTAAAAAACTGGAGATATCTAGTGAAAGTGACGTGCTATGTTACTATGTTGATGGAAGGTTTGTGTTTAGTTATGTAACAAACTGGAGACATCTAGTAAAAGTGACGTGCTATGCTACTGTGTTGATGGAAGGGTTTATGTGTTAAGTTATGTAAAAAACTGGAGATATCTAGTGAAAGTGACGTGCTATGTTACTATGTTGATGGAAGGTTTATGTGTTTAGTTATGTCATATAACTTTCAGTTTAAATTCAGGTCCATGTATTATAAGTTATAGTTAATTGGTTAGTTACTGTTGATAATATATTTATAACTTTTATTGTGTATATTCTTTAAATAAAGACCTTTTGTTACATGTATTTTGATGGTGCCATCTGGTGATGGCACTTATTATAGTTCATTAACTCTCAACACAATTCAAGGAGTAATACATTTATAATTAAATATTAAATATTTGTAAGTTTCATTTATTATAATGGCGTACGAGGATTATAAATCCAAGACAAATTAGTTTACTTGTTTTATCTGTTTGATTAATGTAAGGCTAAGGTTTACAAATATTTTTTAGTGTCTCTTATAAATAATTTGTTTCCTTGAGCGTAAAGTTGTTAGTTGTGTAACTTTGAAAGTTTCTTTTGTGTCTTTACAGGATTGCTCTATGTTTGTTAGTATACAAAGTAATATAACACAGGTCCCATTTGGATTAGTTTATCAAATACTACACAACTCTCAAGAACTGTCAACAAGACCATTAGGTTACATCTTGGAACATATGTGTAAGTATGGTTTTGATTTATATATAGTGTTATAACTCTCAACCATTAGGTTACATCTTGGAACATATGTGTGAGTATGGTTTTGATTTATATATAGTGTTATAACTCTCAACCATTAGGTTACAGGCATGTGAGCAATGTATTGATTTATATTTAGTGTTATAACTCTCAACCATTAGGTTACAGGTGTGTAAGTAATGTATTGATTTATATTTAGTGTTGTTATAACTCTCAACCATTAGGTTACATGTGTGTAAGTAATGTATTGATTTATATTTAGTGTTATAACTCTCAACCATTAGGTTACATGTGTGTAAGTAATGTATTGATTTATATTTAGTGTTGTTATAACTCTCAACCATTAGGTTACATGTGTGTAAGTAATGTATTGATTTATATTTAGTTTTATAACTCTCAACCATTAGGTTACAGGTGTGTAAGTAATTTAGTGATTTATATTTAGTGTTCTTACAACTCTCAACCATTAGGTTACATGTGTGTAACTAAGGTATTGATTTATATTTAGTGTTGTTATAAATCTCAACCAGTATGTTACTCAAGCAATATTTATACATATGTTCAACACCACAGGATTGTTTTAATTCATATTACACCTTGTAATTAAACCATATGGTTCAACACCACAGGATTGTTTTAATTCATATTACACCTTGTAAGTAGACCATATGGTTCAACACCACAGGATTGTTTTAATTCATATTACACCTTGTAAGTAGACCATATGGTTCAACACCACAGGATTGTTTTAATTCATATTACACCTTGTAAGTAGACCATATGATTCAACACCACTGGACTGTTTTAATTTGTATTACACCTTGTAAGTAAACCATATGGTTCAACACCACAGGATTGTTTTAATTTGTATTACACCTTGTAAGTAAACCATATGGTTCAACACCACAGGATTGTTCTAATTTGTATTACACCTTGTAAGTAGACCATATGATTCCAACACCACTGGACTGTTTTAATGTATAGTGTTGTTATAACTCTCAACCATTAGGTTACATTTTGGATAACTTATGTGGTTCAATGATTTTAGTTTATATTAATATACATGTAAAAATTAGAAACCTGTTCAGTTATATAGGTTAAGATTATGAAAAACAATTCCTCACAAGATATTTGTGCATGCAACCAGTGCATTAAATAATGTGCAATAGTCACAGAAGCTGCTTGTTCACTGATTGATTTACAAGTTACATGGCATGATTATTAGTTAGACACAGTTCCATGAAACAGTAAAGTGAAGTTTTAATAGATGTATACTCTTATGAGATGTAATCTAGAGTAAACAATTGTATTCTTTTTATTGCAATTTGCAGTCATGACAGAAAGATGAAAGGGTGATTTTGATTTGTTTAATTCTATATAGTTGTTATGATGGTGGTCAAATTAATCAACATAAGATATACAATTTCTTCTGAAAGTTTGATGTTTGTGTAGGAGGTTTTAGAGATAATAGAAATGAAAATGAAAATTTTTCAGATGAAGGAAAGTATTTTTCATCTCAACACAAAAGTCACTTTGCACTTGGAAAAGTCAATGCTCTAACTTCATGTATTTATTGACAAATTTTCTGTAAAGTTTTAAATTAAAATTTGATTTTCTACTCATAAAGTAATTGTAATGTTTACTGAAAACGTGCCAGTTTTTTTCCGTAAAATGTAATACACGTAACACATAAAACTATATCTTCATGTATCATGTTATACATAACTTAAATTGTTAGGATGTATTTAAATTGTTCTTTGCTGTTGTATGTTCAGTTGTGACAACTTTCATTGTAAAAAGTGTGTGAAATGCTACAAAACTATGGTAACAGTTTGTTGAATTAATTGTCTCAGTGATAGTTGTTTGTTTATATTACCTGCATGACTCATATGGTATTAGTGACCCTTTAATCAGAACTCATGGACACATAACATAGTTTTATAAAGAACCAACTTTGGTCAACTTTAGCCATGGATCCAGAATACCCTCCACCAAAACTCTTCACTCACCAGCTTCAGTGTGGAGAAGTTGTTTATGGAATGATCTTCAAACCTCTTCACATGGTAACTGGAAGGAAATATCCAACAATTCTTATTATCTATGGTGGTCCTGAAGTCCAGCTAGTAACGAACACATTTAAAGGAATGAGGTAACGTGACATTTGGTTATTTTACAAACATTTTGTATAACAATATTTACAAACACTTGGTATAACAATATTTCTTTATATAAAAACTTGTATCTTATGGGACATAATTATGTATGTTGTACCAATTAGTATTTCCTCAGATGGGAGTGAATTCAGTTATAAAGTTATAATGCTGTGATACAAAGTAAATAACACAGAATGTAACTTGTGTTCTGAAACTTAGCTACAAGTAGGGACAACTAGTTTTCCATCATGTGGTTGAGGAAGACAAATTTTGAGTTGTATTAAAGCATTCCACCTGTGTTCTAGAGTAATGTGTAACTGTCACAGAAAGTTGAAATTGGTTTATTTAGAAAAAGGTAAATTCCTTTCAAAACCTGTGATACTCCCTTGTTCACTACCATTCTTATAAAGTAAGTGAGAACATAATAATTCATTTTGAGCTTGTAATTATTATGATATTTGTAATAGTAGTTCGTCAATATTCAAAACTGATTTAACTAGGAAGTGATGAACTTCCACCAATATGAAGTTTCCTTGTTGTGACATAAAAACAAATTAGTTACAACTGTGTTTAAATAGTGCTGGGTGTATTATAAAACTTTGTTATATCCTGACACAATTAAGAACAGCATCCATTTGTTTAAATTTACAGACATTTACGACAACATGTACTAGCAGCTGAAGGTTATGTTGTTGTAGCAGTGGATTGCAGAGGATCCAGACATCGTGGAGTAGCATTTGAAAGTCATATTAAGGGTAAAATGGTATGTATCATCACTCATAGTCCAGTAATCAAACCAAAATGTGAATTTACTACCTGTAATAAGTATTGTTTTTGTGAAACCCACTGGAAGTGAAAATGTATTTCAGAATGGCTGGTGTGGGTATTAAAATAGAGAACAATGTTTCAACCTTCTTACATCATATTTAGGTTAACAGAGAGAGTTTGCACAAAGGATCATTTTCTCTATCTTTGAATAATTTTATACATGTGGACACAAAGTGTGTTCTGTTATCCTATAAACGAGTTTCACTAACATTTAAAAACTGTGTTACGTTTGTGGAAATAACTTAGAAAATAAACCAGAGAAGTCAATATTTTTATAACATAATTTAATGTGAACTTCTGATCTAAATACATTAGAACTAAAATATGTATATCTGTTAAAGGTCAGAGATAACTAAATATAATGTTCAAACATCTAATGGTAACTGCATCAGTTGGTGACCCCCACTATTAACAGTAATTAATTCATAGTGCATAGATTCTAACTAGCACAAAATAAGTTTCACATATTATATTTTGTCGAACTAGTACTTGATTGTAGTACATTTGATGTAGCCAATAATACATAGTGTTATATTTTGTAGAACTAGTAGTTGATTGTAGTACATTTGATGTAGCTAACAGTACATATTTTGTAGAACTAGTAGTGGATTGTAGTACATTTGATGTAGCCAATAATACATGGTACATATTTTGTAGAACTAGTAGTTGATTGTAGTACATTTGATGTAGCTAACAGTACATATTTTGTAGAACTAGTAGTGGATTGTAGTACATTTGATGTAGCTAACAGTACATATTTTGTAGAACTAGTAGTGGATTGTAGTACATTTGATGTAGCTAACAGTACATATTTTGTAGAACTAGTAGTGGATTGTAGTACATTTGATGTAGCTAACAGTACATATTTTGTAGAACTAGTAGTTGATTGTAGTACATTTGATGTAGCTAACAGTACATATTTTGTAGAACTAGTAGTGGATTGTAGTACATTTGATGTAGCCAATAATACATAGTGTTATATTTTGTAGAACTAGTAGTTGATTGTAGTACATTTGATGTAGCCAATAATACATAGTACATATTTTGTAGAACTAGTAGTTGATTGTAGTACATTTGATGTAGCTAACAGTACATATTTTGTAGAACTAGTAGTTGATTGTAGTACATTTGATGTAGCTAACAGTACATATTTTGTAGAACTAGTAGTGGATTGTAGTACATTTGATGTAGCTAACAGTACATATTTTGTAGAACTAGTAGTGGATTGTAGTACATTTGATGTAGCTAACAGTACATATTTTGTAGAACTAGTAGTTGATTGTAGTACATTTGATGTAGCTAACAGTACATATTTTGTAGAACTAGTAGTTGATTGTAGTACATTTGATGTAGCCAATAATACATAGTGTTATATTTTGTAGAACTAGTAGTTGATTGTAGTACATTTGATGTAGCTAACAGTACATATTTTGTAGAACTAGTAGTGGATTGTAGTACATTTGATGTAGCTAACAGTACATATTTTGTAGAACTAGTAGTTGATTGTAGTACATTTGATGTAGCTAACAATACATAATTTGTAGATCTTGTAGAATGGGTGAATTTAAATATTTGTTGTTTTGTTTCTGGTGGATCAGCAGTGTGCAGAAGGTAGCTGTCATTTAAAGTATTAAATTATGTGAAAAGTGTGGATAATTTATAAATAACATGTAAACATGGCAATCTGAAGGTTAATTCACAAATTTGAACACGTTGCTACTGATGACATGGGAATGTGGAGGTTAATTCAGAAATCCGAACATGTTGCTTCTGATGACATGGGAATGTGGAGGTTAATTCAGAAATCCAAACATGTTGGTACTGATGACATGGGAATGTGGAGGTTAATTCTCAAATTTGAACATGTTGCTACTGATGACATGGGAATGTGGAGGTTAATTCAGAAATCCGAAAATGTTGGTACTGATGACATGGGAATGTGGAGGTTAATTCAGAAATCCGAAAATGTTGCTTCTGATGACATGGGAATGTGGAGGTTAATTCAGAAATCCAAACATGTTGCTACTGATGATATGGGAATGTGGAGGTTAATTCAGAAATCCAAACATGTTGGTACTGATGACATGGGAATGTGGAGGTTAATTCTCAAATTTGAACATGTTGCTACTGATGACATGGGAATGTGGAGGTTAATTCTCAAATTTGAACATGTTGCTACTGATGACATGGGAATGTGGAGGTTAATTCAGAAATCCGAAAATGTTGGTACTGATGACATGGGAATGTGGAGGTTAATTCTCAAATTTGAACATGTTGCTACTGATGACATGGGAATGTGGAGGTTAATTCAGAAATCCAAACATGTTGGTACTGATGACATGGGAATGTGGAGGTTAATTCAGAAATCTGAAAATGTTGCTACTGATGACATGGGAATGTGGAGGTTAATTCAGAAATCCGAACATGTTGCTTCTGATGACATGGGAATGTGGAGGTTAATTCACAAATCTGAACATGTTGCTACTGATGACATGGGAATGTGGAGGTTAATTCACAAATCCAAGCATGTTGGTACTGATGACATGGGAATGTGGAGGTTAATTCTCAAATTTGAACATGTTGCTACTGATGACATGGGAATGTGGAGGTTAATTCAGAAATCCGAAAATGTTGGTACTGATGACATGGGAATGTGGAGGTTAATTCAGAAATCCGAAAATGTTGCTTCTGATGACATGGGAATGTGGAGGTTAATTCAGAAATCCAAACATGTTGCTACTGATGATATGGGAATGTGGAGGTTAATTCACAAATCCAAGCATGTTGGTACTGATGACATGGGAATGTGGAGGTTAATTCTCAAATTTGAACATGTTGCTACTGATGACATGGGAATGTGGAGGTTAATTCAGAAATCCGAAAATGTTGGTACTGATGACATGGGAATGTGGAGGTTAATTCAGAAATTCGAAAATGTTGCTTCTGATGACATGGGAATGTGGAGGTTAATTCAGAAATCCAAACATGTTGCTACTGATGATATGGGAATGTGGAGGTTAATTCACAAATCTGAACATGTTGCTACTGATGGCATGGGAATGTGGAGGTTAATTCAGAAATCCAAACATGTTGCTACTGATGACATGGGAATGTGGAGGTTAATTCACAAATCTGAACATGTTGCTACTGATGGCATGGGAATGTGGAGGTTAATTCACAAATCCGAACATGTTGCTACTGATGACATGGGAATGTGGAGGTTAATTCACAAATCCGAACGTGTTGCTACTGATGACATGGGAATGTGGAGGTTAATTCAGAAATCCAAAAATGTTGCTTCTGATGACATGGGAATGTGGAGGTTAATTCAGAAATCCAAAAATGTTGCTTCTGATGACATGGGAATGTGGAGGTTAATTCAGAAATCCGAACATGTTGCTTCTGATGACATGGGAATGTGGAGGTTAATTCAGAAATCCAAACATGTTGGACTGATGACATGGGAATGTGGAGGTTAATTCAGAAATCCAAACATGTTGGTACTGATGACATGGGAATGTGGAGGTTAATTCAGAAATCTGAAAATGTTGCTACTGATGACATGGGAATGTGGAGGTTAATTCAGAAATCCGAACATGTTGCTACTGATGACATGGGAATGTGGAGGTTAATTCACAAATCCAAGCATGTTGGTACTGATGACATGGGAATGTGGAGGTTAATTCACAAATCTGAACATGTTGCTACTGATGACATGGGAATGTGGAGGTTAATTCAGAAATCTGAACATGTTGGTACTGATGGCATAGTAATTTAAAGGTTGAAAATTATTATAATTTTCTGTTTTTCAAATTACAATAAATTCATTCTGTATTGAAAATGTTTTATATGTTGCATGTTTATAAACTTGTTGACAGCTATAAAGTGAAGATATAATTATTAGCAGATGTAGTAATGTCCTGTTTATAGATATCATTGTGTGTTTAATGTGTAAGAACGTGTTACTTTTTTGATTTTCAGGGCACAGTGGAGGTAGCAGACCAAGTTGAGGTTCTTCAGTGGTTAGCGGAGAATACTGGTTACATCGACATAAACAGGGTAGCTGTACATGGCTGGTCTTATGGTAAGATAACATTATTAACAAACTCAGGTACAGTTTCTTTATTAAAACTCTAATCTGATAAGAGATAATATTATGTTTTTACTATCGTAATAACTCGGTGTGACATGGACTCTATGAAATGCTGGAGGGAAGCTTGATTGTTGTACTGTTTTTGAGTAGTATGGATGCAGCTTAAGAATGTGTTGATGATAGCAGATAGTACTTATATTGTTATTCATATCAAATGATAACTTTGGGTAAAAATAAGTGATGAAGTAATGTTTTTTAAACCAGTTTGAGATAATGCATGTATAGTGGATCATTTCTTTAATGTCTTGAAAGAGCCCTTTGTCCATGAGGTGGAAGTGGTTGACGAAAGCAGTTACTAAACAGCTGAATTTAGTTACGTTTTTTTATAAAAGAACAATGGACCAATCATGGTCCATGAGAATGTATCTCTCATTATTATGTTGTTTTATTGACTAAAAACAATTTAAGTTAATGCAACTTTTGTTTCCTTTAGTTTTCTAATATCTGTACACCCAACAACACAATGTTTTGTGTTGTTAATTCTTCACATTTAACACAATTTTGTGCTTTCCTTTTTATGGTTGGATAAATAACTTGTATTATTTGAATAGCCACATGCCAGCTTTGTGGTATCTTTTGTGTGGCACTGTTAAAGGAATAGGTCAACTGGTACATAATATATTATCATATTTATTGACTCTCCAGTCACAATAGTTCTTAGCTATTGTTGTACAGTGGCAGATGTAACTAGTCAAACCACATTTGCTTTGACAAGCTGTCTTTCAAAGACCTTAGAGAGGATGGTAATGCTTGTCTTGTTTGGTGTCTAACAACGTCCTTTCACACACCTGGCGTGGGTTCTGATGACAGTGCTCCACCATTGACCATCTGATTCTACTTGAAATGTCAGTCAGAGAAGCCTTTTTGAAACAACAACATCCTGTATCAATATTGTGTGACATTGAGAAGGCTCATGATACAACATGTAGGTATGGCATTTTGTGAGACCTCCATATATATCGGTTATGTGGCCATTTGCCCATTTTTTAAAAGTTTTTAAATGGACAGGAGACTTGTAGTTTATGTGGGTTGGACACTTTCCTGTTCTTTTCTACAGGAACTTGGAGTCCCTCAGGGCTGTTTTGAGTGTCACACTTTTCAGTCTAAAGATTAAAGAACAACTCTCACTGTTACAAACAGACTCTATGTTGACAACTTTCACATTTCATGTCAGTTGCCGAATATGAGTTATATTGAGTGGCAGCTACAGACTGCTCTCAGTCATTTACTGAAGTGGACCACAGCAAATGGCTTCAAGTTCTCTCTCTCTAAAACTGTTTGTATGCACTTTTACTGCCAATGAGGGGGTATTCACCCTGATCCTGAACTCCTTATTGGTGAATTTGTGCTTCATGTGGTCCCTAAGATAAAGTTCTTGGGCCTTATCTTTCACCATAAGGTAACCTTTATACCACACATCAAGCAGTTACAGGTCAAATGTACAAGAGGTCTGAACATCTTTTGTGTCCTCTCTTTCACCACTTGGGGAGTGGATTGATGTTCTGCTCTAAAGATATATCGTGCTCTTATTCGATTGAAACTCGACTATGGATCAATGGTCTGTGGCGCTGCCAAGACCTCGGCCTTGAAAGATGCTGGACCCAACTTATTATCAAGGACTTCGGCTCAGCACTGGGGCTTTCTGCATTTCCCCAGTTCAGAGCTTAGGCATAGATGCTCATGAACATTCTCTGCACCTCTGCCATTTGCAACTGTCTTTACTATATGCTTCAAAACTTCAAACCTGACCAAAGCATCCCACCTGGGGTTCTGTTTTCTTTCCTTGGTGGGCCATACTTTTTCAGAACAGATGATCTGTCATTGCTCCTTTTGGCCTTTATATCCAGGTGCAATTGGATGAATTGGGTCTGTCCTTGGATAACATTGCTCTATCCACTGGTCAGCTCATCCCACCATGGCTTCTTACAGGCCCCACATGTGGCCTATCTTTAAGTCATCTGAGGAAAGTAGACACTCCCGATTGCAAATACTGTGTGTTATTTGCTGAACATCTTTCAAACCATCCTTTCACTCCTATTTACACAGATGGTTTGAAATCAGGTGACTGTGTGGGCTCTGCCATGGTTTGTTATGGTTCAGTGGTTGCGTGCGGAATGCTCTCTGTGTTCACTGCTGAACTGTACACCATTTCTCTTGCCCTGGATCACATAGACGCTAAGCAGTACTCAAACTGCACTATTTATACTGACTCACTTAGTTCTCTACTGGCACTGGAATTGCTTCACATTGGTTCACACCCTGTTCTTGCTGATATTCAAAACTGACTGTCCTATTTATCTTTAACATCTATTTTTATCCAGTTTCTCTGGATACTGGGCCATGTTGGTCCTGGATTCAAGGCTTCATTGTATTGTTTGAACTGTAAGCTGTAGAGAAACCCAGTGCTTCATTGTATTGTTTGAACTGTAAGCTGTAGAGAAACCCAGTGCTTCGTTGTATTGTTTGAACTGTAAGCTACAGATAAACCCAGTGCTTCGTTGTATTGTTTGAACTGTAAGCTACAGATAAACCTAGTGCATCATTGTATTGTTTGAATTGTAAGCTGTAGAGAAACCCAGTGCTTCATTGTATTGTTTGAATTGTAAGCTGTAGAGAAACCCAGTGCTTCATTGTATTGTTTGAATTGTAAGCTGTAGAGAAACCCAGTGCTTCATTGTATTGTTTGAACTGTAAGCTACAGATAAACCCAGTGCTTAATTGTATTGTTTGAACTGTAAGCTACAGATAAACCCAGTGCTTCATTGTATTGTTTGAACTGTAAGCTACAGATAAACCCAGTGCTTCATTGTATTGTTTGAACTGTAAGCTGTAGAGAAACCCAGTGCTTCATTGTATTGTTTGAACTGTAAGCTACAGATAAACCCAGTGCTTAATTGTATTGTTTGAACTGTAAGCTACAGATAAACCCAGTGCTTCATTGTATTGTTTGAACTGTGAGCTACAGATAAACCCAGTGCTTCATTGTATTGTTTGAACTGTAAGCTACAGATAAACCTAGTGCTTCATTTTATTGTTTATCATAATTTATTTCTTTTTTAACTTCAAATTCATCAGTAGCTGCTCTGGTTCCTTTTATTTTTTGGGGAACTTTGAATTATCACAAAACATTTTAGAAATATCTTAAATAAAACTTGCTTCAAGAGAACTTGCAAGTTAAAGATATTTTTCCTGTTCTAGGGGGTTATTTGTCACTCATGGCCTTAGCTCAGAGACCTGACATATTCAAGGTAAGTATTGATTATTACAAATATTTTCAGACTATATTGAACTAGACAGCTCAAGTAATGATTTTGGATTTTGAACTAATGATCATTAATGAAATATTTAGAAGTTTCCAATGTTAAAAGCATGAAAGAATGTAGTAACTCATAAAAGATATTTTGAGTGTGGCCTAGTGATTAAAATATGAGAGTTTATAATTCGTATTGTATTACCTCAAAAATGCGCTTTTGGGCAGAAAGATTTATGGTTAATTCCCAGAATTGACACATACGATCATGTGTTATGCAGCCAAAATAACCAGTACAATACAGTAAGTTATTAATGGGAGTTATTGTTCAGTGGTTTTCCACTTTCTGTAGCTCAGAGTGTATTGAACTAAACTATCACATATTTTGATGTTCTGTACCAGATTATTTCTTCACGTACGAGATTTCAAGGCAATCCATTAAGAAATACATGAGGTATAAATCTATAATTATGATTGAAGTCTTTCTCTTTTATGTACATTTAACTGTTACTCTAGGGACTGTATTTGATAGAAAAACATACTTTATGCATCTATTCACTATGTCAGCCACAAGTGCAAATTTATTTGACAAAAACAACTCAAACTTGATTAAATATTTGCACACACCTACTCAAAACATTTTGAGCTATTGGTCTAAAAAGTTTAACTATAGCTTCACTTAAGAGTAGAAGTGACTTTATTTTTTATCATTCAGTTTAAAGATGATTAGTTTTTAGCAGTAAAACTGTAGAGTGAAAGAATAAGAAAACAGATAATTATTCCCCAAGTTAAATGAAAACTAAACACCTGAGGTGTTTCTGATTTTAGTTACTCATACAACAGTTGACAGTGAGTGATGTCAACTACCTTCCTTCCTCCTTTTTTGTCAGTTCAAAATTGTTAATGGGTATTTAACATTTGTGTAGCCTTGCACCAAAAGTCTAAACAAACAAATGATATAAAGATCGTTAAACTTGAAACAGGTGATTCAAGGTTACCATTTGTATGAAGATGCTTCTTTTGGGTTTTGGTTTTATTTTATATTTTCTTTGTAATGTGTACTGGGAGAAAATATGGTTGGTGTTTAATTCAGATATTCAAACTATTAATAAAAGTTGTGAGTACTTTCTTTGTGGGTAACTTTTTAATTCCAGTCAGTACTGTCAAATTAAGAAAGATATTGGAGTATTTCATGATCAGTTTTGAGTGACTGTTTTTAGACTGATTTGGAGATGTGAATCATTTTGATTTTGATAGATAGCTAAAATGTGTAAATGTTAACATTTATAGAACTTAAAATTCCAATTTTTATACATAATTCATTTCTGATGACTAAATGTCAAAAAATGAACTACTTTTGAATGAAGTTAAGTTGGATGTGTAATGTTTCATTGTTGTGAATTATAATCACACATTGCAAATTACTGCACTGTATTACCATATGGTAACAAGACACACATTGTAAATTACTCCACTGTATTACCATATGGTAACAAGACACACATTGTAAATTACTCCACTGTATTACCATATGGAAACAAGACACACATTTTAAATTACTGCACTGTATTACCATATGGTAACAAGACACACATTGTAAATTACTCCACTGTATTACCATATGGAAACAAGACACACATTGTAAATTACTCTACTGTATTACCATATGGAAACAAGACATGCATTGTAAATTACTCCACTGTATTACCATATGGAAACAAGACACACATTGTAAATTACTCCACTGTATTATCATATGGAAACAAGATGTTTTATTTTATTGTAAAATTAATGTGATTATTATTGTTTTTTCTTCTATGACTTGAAGATAGCTATTGCTGGAGCACCAGTAACCTCATGGAGGTTATATGATACAGGTTATACCGAAAGATATATGGATACACCAGAAAATAACCTGAAAGGTTATTCAGAGGGGTCTGTTATGTCCTATGTGGACCAGTTTCCTAATGAGTGAGTATTTCTAATTAACCATCATCGTTCATCACAAATACCATGTCTTATGTGGACCAGTTTCCTTATGAGTGAGTATTTCTAATTAACCATCATCGTTCATCACAAATACCATGTCTTATGTGGACCAGTTTCCTTATGAGTGAGTATTTCTAATTAACCATCATCGTTCATCACAAATACCATGTCTTATGTGGACCAGTTTCCTAATGAGTGAGTATTTCTAATTAACCATCATCCTTCACCACAATTACAATATCTTATGTGGACCAGTTTCCTAATGAGTGAGTATTTCTAATTAACCATCATCGTTCCTAATGAGTGAGTATTTCTAATTAACCATCATCGTTCCTAATGAGTGAGTATTTCTAATTAACCATCATCGTTCCTAATGAGTGAGTATTTCTAATTAACCATCATCCTTCACCACAATTACAATATCTTATGTGGACCAGTTTTTAATGAGTATTAGTAGATGTGTTAACATAAATAATGGCAGATAAACAATAACTGGAACATTTATTTATTAGTAGATGTTTTAACATAAATAATGGTGGATAAACAAGAACTGGAACATTTATTTATTAGTAGATGTTTTAACATAAATAATGGTGGATAAACAAGAACTGGAACATTTATTTATTAGTAGATGTTTTCAGACTAACAGTGATAGATAAGTAAAATCTAATTATTCGTTCATAGATATTTTAAGTATGACATTGGTATAACATAAGTAGTTCAATAGTAAATAATTTAAGCCTGGTAATGATAGGTAAAGTTACATCTCTTGCTTATATCAGAAAAGAATAATGAATATCTTTAAATGTTCACTAAGTTTGTGAAAACAATTACTCTTGTGTATTTCACGTGTTATTAAATGCTAGTTACGTATTTATATATATGTATTTATATATTTATCTTATAGTAACTTCAAAATTTGCAAAGAACTTTTTTATTTCCCAGAGAAAACCATTTACTTATAATTCATGGACTCATGGATGAAAACGTGCACTTTTCTCACACTACCCAGCTTGTTAACTCTCTTGTAAAGGCAGGAAAACCTTATCATTTGCAGGTGAGCTCTAAAGAAGGTGGCTTGATATAAGTTAGGTAGTTGGATAATGTACAGTGACCTGCAGTGAATGGTGGGTTAACAGTGTGTTTACATAAGTCATTGTACCATATACGGTGGGTTAATTAGTGTGTGTTTATATGCATCATTATACCATATGTAGTGGGTTAACTGTTTTAACTGTTTATAGAAAACATTCTTGTGTAGTTAGTTATAAGTTCAACTTATGTGATATTGTTTTTAATATTGCTAAAATAGCCTAACGAGTGTTGTACATTTGATTACAGTTAGAATTACTGAACTGACTTAGCTATGTTTAGAACTATGTTTGATATTAGTTATATGATTCCAGTAGTATTAGAAATTCTATAGAAATATGTCAGTTGACTCTACAAACTTAGAGTTACTGTCTTTGTGTGTGAATTGGTTCAACCAGTTTGGAGCTAATTGTTTAAATGTATGAAGTTACTAACCAGTGATAAGATGTTTCTAGTTATTAGCAGTGGTTACCCCAATAAGTGTAAACTATTTCAATTGATGTTTGAAGTAACTCATTCTGTGTTGAATGTGTTTAGATGTTAGTAGGTACCAGCAGTGGCTACTATCTGTGTTGAATGTGTTTAGATGTTAGTAGGTACCAGCAGTGGCTACTATCTGTGTTGAATGTGTTTAGATGTTTGTAGGTACCAGCTGTGGTTACTATCTGTGTTGAATGTGTTTAGATGTTTGTAGGTACCAGCAGTGGTTATCTCAACTAGTGTAATGTGTAGCTTTAAATACTTGTTGAAAGAAAATGTGTTTACTTTGTTAATGTTTTACAGGTTTACCCTACAGAGAGACACAGCCTACGACATTTAGATGCCAGCGAACACTATGAAACAAATTTACTCAGCTTCCTACAGCAGTATTTATGATTTCCAGCTTACAACTTTTAGCTTTATATCCAGTTTGTAGTCACCACGACAAGTTTGAAAATTGGATAAATTCAACAGAAAAGTGTTGGATTGCAGTGTACGGGGCTGATTGGTTGTGCAGAAAGAACTGTAATAAACTCTGTTTTTAATTTGTCTTCCTTAATGTTGGTACATTCTTGTTTTGTAATTAAATACAAAATGAACTTTTAGTGTAAAAAAAATCAGCCTTAAGGAAGATGACTTTAGAATTCTGTGTTGAAGTCTCACTTGAGCTACCATCACGATTCTTGGTTTGATTATGGAAAACTTGTTTGTACATAAGGTTAATAATTCATAACATCTTATAGCGATTGGCTTGAAATGAATAGACCTGTAGATTTGCTTTTCTGTTGGTGTTAGCATACAGTGATGTTGTCTCTAAACAATAAAGTATTTTATTGTGTTGAGTAATTTTATTTTATGACAAACCTACATCTATGTTCAACTAATATTTATAATTATTTCCAAAGTAACCGTATAACATCTGTTGTATGAACTAGGTGTGATTACGTTAATAACTGTGTACTGTTCGTAAACTGGAACGTATGTTGTGAATGTAATTAAAAGAGGTTTTCATGAAGTTTTCATTTGTAAACTTGAGTTTTGTAAGTAAAGGTCTCTGAAGAATAGGATGGTAATATGTCTGCCTTGAAATTCTCTATTTTTTAGTAACGACACTTCCCAGCACAGAAGAGTTTGTTAACAGCTTTCTGTTCCAGGACATGATTTTATATGTAAGAAAGAATGTCTTTTGTTCAATTAAACTGTTCCTTACTGCTCCTCATGTCGTGTCTTTATCTATTGATATTTGTCCTGAACTAGTGGAACTTCTGTTATTCTGCAACAGAACAAAATTCCTGTTATAAACCAAAGCAGAATAGGACAAACATAACCTTAAGAGAAAGAAATTACAAGACACACAGCCTAAACTGGAAAAAATCATTTATAACACAGTCAAAAGTTGAGAAAATATGTGAAACACTGCCTGAAGTTATCAAAAGATAAAGTGAATGTTAATTATCTTGTAGATTAAGTTTTTTAAATGATATGTATTGACACTGAAAGTTCAGACTGTTTATTGAAGTTTTGTATTTCCCAAGCAAGGTTTGGTACTGTACAAAATAGTAATGTCCATTGTAGTTAAACTTTGTTTTCATTGGTCTTTCTAGAGTTCTGCTTGAAAGACCTTGTGCATTGTGTGATCCATTTATAGGCTTGTGACAGATAATTTTGACAGACCTTGTGCATTGTGTGATCCATTTATAGACTTGTGACAGATAATTTTGACAGACCTTGTGCATTGTGTGATCCATTTATAGACTTGTGACAGATAATTTTGACAGACCTTGTGCATTGTGTGATCCATTTATAGGCTTGTGACAGATAATTTTGACATTTTATTATGAAGTCTTGACACTTGAATAAAGCAGTGTGATGATTTCTTCATTTGTTCCAGGACAACCAAGATCTTTTAGTGAACTTTTCTGTATTTGGTTGTAATGTTTAATGGGACTGGCCACCTGGTGGTGCTTGACTCACACTTTATCATAGGTTTCTTCATATTTTCCTGCTGCACATTAAGGTTGTTAATGAATTGGAACTTTGTTTTTATAAAACATTGAATGATCATGTCTCATTAGCCCATTATGTCACAAACAAGTAAATTGAGAAATTGCTATTTGTGTTATGTTTTAATCTCTGTTAAATAAGGGTTGATTTTTTGCCTGTTCTTTTGGCCCACTAAGTACGTCTAGCAATAAAATCATAACGAGAAACTTGAACAGGATAGAATGGGTGTTTTGTACATTTCAGCTTGAGACAAGCATGCCTGCTGTGATATATTTATGATATAAAACTGATAAGTACAACAACAATTTGGTTTTAATGACTACTGATCAAGTGTTTCCAGCTAACTTAATTAAACATGCAAACTTGAGTATGCTCAGCTAGTCTGTGTGTAACTCCTAGTGCTGCAGCACAGATCCAAGTGCTGATATTTGTTTTTAGAATGTGGAATGTTTCATTGTTGGCTTGGAAGTGATACAGAGTTGGATGTAACTTATAGCAAAAGATATTTGTTCAAATAAAATCAGTGTGGTACCTGATATATAGATTTAATCATATATCCAGGAGATCTAATTCTATTCATTCTAAAATTTTCAAATTTAGTTCCAAAACAAAGTTGAAATCTTAACAAAGGAAATCTTTGTTGTTATACATTATAGTCAATTTCCCATGAATAATAAACATCAAATATTATCTCTTGGTAACACTGAATATTAAATATCCAACTATTAATTAAGCACATACTCAATTGTACATGGTATGTGTGAGAAATGTGTATTGTACAAGTTGGTGACGTTAGAAAAGTATGAATCACTGTCATCAGAAGAAACGCATGTCATTGTACCAATAAAGTAAACCTTAAAAACGTCATCCACCAAAACGTGCAAGTTATTAACTGATATCAATGATTTAAAACAAGCCATAAGACAGCATGTCAATATTCAAGTTATTACAATGGTATAAATTATTGTAAACAGCAAACAAGCCCTAAGATAGGATATTCATATTCAATTTATTACAATGGTATAAATTATTTTAAATAGAAAACAAGGCCTAAGGTATGGTATCCATAAATCAAGTTATTACAATAGTATAAATTATTGTAAAGAGAAAACAAGCCCTAAGATAGGGTATCCACATTCAGGTTATTACAATGATATAAATTATTGTAAACAGGAAACAACCCCAAGATAGGGTATCCACATTCAAGTTATTACAATGGTATAAATTATTGTAAACGGAAAACAAGTCCTAAGACAGGGTATCCATATTTGTTACAGTGATATAAATTATTGTAAACACAAAACAAGCTTTAAGATAGCGTATCCACATTCAAGTTATTAAAATGATATAAATTATTGAAAGTAAGATAGGATATGCACGTTCAAGCCATTTTAATGATATAAATTATGTAAACAAAAAATAAGCCACGTTTGTTTTGAATTTCGCGTAAAATTACTCAAGGGCTATCTGCGCTAGCCGTCCTTTATTTTGCAGTGTTAGACTAGAGGGAAGGCAGCTTGTCATCACCATCCACCGCCAACGTTTGGGCTACTATTTTACCAACGAATAGTGAGATTAACCGTCACTTTATAATGCCCCCAAAGCTGAAAGGGCAAGCATGTTTGGTGCGATGGGGTTTGGAACCCCCGACCCTCAGATTACTAGTCGAACGCCTTAATCCATCTGGCCATGCCGGGTCTATTGATGATAGAATCCATATAATGAATCGTTTGTGAAAACATGATCCAGCTTTCGGTGGGCTTTTTTGGATTATCTGGTATAAATAAGACAAATGATAATTTATTTCTTCATTAAACGTTTGCTACAGCCACGTTCACTAGTAGGCTTGATTTCAAATGTTTCAACAGTAATTCGGAGGCTATCGTAAGTGTTAATCAACTTAGATCCAGAATAAGCTTGCTGATATTTAACTGACTCACTGTTTATATTACCAACTGACTGTGTGTGTTTTCTTACAGCAAACCACATCGGGCTATCTGCAGAGTCCACCGAGGGGAATCGAACCTTTGATTTTAGCGTTGTAAATCCGTAGACTTACCGCTGTACCAAGTGACTGACCAACTGATTTCTATTATTCATATTGTACTCTTATTTCTGTGTTTTACACGAAACTTCTCGATTGTTGATTTTTACATCTAACGTCACGCACTCTTCAGTAAAAATTTAGATTAAAATATTGGAACCATAAATAATATATATGTTGAATACATTTTATGTTTTTGCTAACTAAAACGGCCGATCTAAAAAACTGACAAAACGAGTAAATTCACGATTTCTTATGTAAAATTTAAAAAGGATCAAACTGAGGATAATTGAAGTGTTAATTTTTTTTTTTTTTGCTTACATTAGCTATTTCTATCGTCATCTGGTATAACTTAAGACTAAAAATAGTTGTTTTGTTACGAATTAAATTAATGTTGATTTGTACGACTAAAAAGCTGAAGATTAGTCGCTTTATTTCGAATTAAACTAACAGTATGGCCAGAATGTAGAAATTATTCTTTTGTTAGTAATTAATACTGACTGAGATACGACTTGGCACTGAAGACGCGATTGGTTACGAACTGTTTATGGCAGATGCACACCTGAGTAGCGCTTAACAGGATCAGTCAACGAGTTTTTTTTACACAACTACTAACCTAAAGTTTTCTTCCACACACCCGATCTGTAACTATCAGTAATAGCATGAAAAAGGTATGTTAACCAGTAATTAACAGAGTGATTAGTCTAGTTCCAACTCCCCTGAAATATAAAATAATAGGGTTTGTTTATATAAGCAAGTTAGCCTTTTAAGTTATTTGAATTCGAATGTTTTCTACACTCCCAGTAATTTAACTTATATAGTGCAATGGATAGGCCTTAGACCTACTTCAGGAAGTGATTGAATTACAGTTAGGTACGGATGTGGATAAATATTGAAAATTGATTTAGCAGGACTTGGGAAAATATTAAATAAATTAAAATTCATCTTGTTTATGTATTTAAATGATTTATACATTAAACTTAATTAGTCAGTTTTTGTATTAGGTGTTTCTTACGTTTTTCACATTGGTTATTAAACTTCAACAGGATGGTTAAAAACGTCTAAGTGATCAGTCAAACAGCAGATCCTGTGGTGTAATTACGTAAGAAAATAACATGTAATATAACAAACTTCCAACGTTAACGTGTGTGTCAAAGAAATTGTTAGTGCTCTTACAATATTTAACTAGTTACATATGACCCTTTAATATTAGAGCTTCAGTTGTTTGCTCGTGTTAAGCCTTATTTCTGCTGTCGTTGGAATTTTATGTTACTCTGTGGTAAGGGGTTGTCTGCTTAACTGGCTTGACAGGCATCAGAAAAAAAAAAGTAGTGTACAGAGTGAAAGCAATGAATTTGAAAAGAAAAAAAATAAAGTTTTGTTCTCAAAACGTTTCAGGTTAAGCGTATTGCATATGTTCTAGTGGTTGAAGTTCTACGTATTTAAAATATAGTAATATTAATGAGAGTTTTAACATTCTCTTTGGGGTTCTACTTCTACTGCTATTTCAACAAAGCTCGAGGCACGTGATCACGTGAGTACAAAACTACACGCACATGAAGAGAGTAGATTTGAGAAATTACATTCCACAGTGTTAATAATTAGAGTTACACTTCTAGCTACTAGAGAGCAGCACCATACTAGAAAGTTAAGTGAATGTAATATGAGTTTCCTCTTTAGACACTTCTCCAGTTTTCCTTCAGTTGCAGTTCTTAATTACTTGTATCTGTGAAAGAAGCTGGTACACGAAATTCTTGATTTATTTCTGTAAGTGTGTGAACTACAGTGTCTTCATGACTTAGAATCTTCTAAATGCGAAACGTTCAACAAACTTTATCTTTTAATTTAGAAATAAATGTTTAACTTCGACTACTCTTCCCATATTTGAAAGTAACTTTAAAAGCGATTGAAGTTTGAACAGGAATTAGACAGTTTGGCAGTAAGATATTCCATTCAGAATAGGCGTGGCAAAGTGATATAGCTAGCCGCATATTACCTACACTCATCACCACCACGCAGACTCAGTGAAGAGAGAACTTCATCCACTGCAAGACGTTTCTCTTTTGGTGTATCGGTGAATCGAAACAATCCATTGAGCGTTAGTTGAATCCAACCTAAGGACTGGACGCGACGTGTCGCTAGATAAAATAATAATAATAAAATTATTTCTAGTGAGGATTTATTCTGCAGGGCAACCATCCGCCATAGTGTTTTAGAATCACACCGGCAGAGGTGGCGCAGTGACATCAAACTTGTGAGAGAAAGGGTAGATACTTCTCTGTTTGTGTGTGGCGTAATCTTGTTGACAAAGAAAATAAAAAAATGAAATCTTTGTTTCTCGTTACTTTGTGTTGTTGCTGGACTAGTCTGGTTTGTGCGAAGTCCATTTATGAGGCCATTGAGAATAATCCCAAGCTTTCTAAAGTGAGTACGATATATATATATTAATTGTAGGTGTATGATATTGTACGTACATTTAACCATATGTGTAAGTACATGAGTATATGTAATTATACTCTTTCATGTAAGTTAGACATATACACGAACGTATAAAGTGTATATACATATATTTATAGAAGAACATTTCTGAATGGAGTTCATAAAGATACATCATAAGAACTTGCACAGATATCTGTGATTGTGTAATTAAATCAAATTATTTATATAGATGTTTCACACATGTATAAAATTAAAAACAAAGCTGTAATAACCATAAATAGATAATAACAAACAAACAAGCAGTAGTTCCACATAAATATCGGGCACAAAGATAACCATGTAAACAGCCCCAAGAGGTAATCCACTGCCACTTGCTACAGAGTATGATGTTTTATTGTGAACTTTGGCTAATCAAAATAATATTTTTATAACCGTGTGGCACACGAATAATTCTGAGAGCTTATAACTCCTAGGCTTCACTGCAAACCCTTTTCTGTCTTCGTGGATCCTAAGTTGTGTAGCAAAACACTTTAGCAGTTAGTTTTGTTAATTTTGTAAGGCAAAGCCACACTGGGTAATCAATCTGCTGAACCCACTGTGGGTAATCGAACCCCGGATTTTAGCGTTGTAAATCAATAGAGTTACCGCTGTCCCATAGGAGACAATCCAGTAGAGGACAGAATGATCACTGAAAATTAAAGAGTTAAAACCATGAAGTGATAGATAAAACAAGAATAGAACCGGAAGTTAAAGTTAAAACCATGAAGTAATAGATAAAACAAGAATATAACCGGAAGTTAAACAGTTAAAACCATGAAGTAATAGATAAAACAAGAATATAACCGGCAGTTAAACAGTTAAAACCATGAAGTGATAGATAAAACAAGAATAGAACCGGAAGTTAAACAATTAAAACCATGAAGTATTAGATAAAACAAGAATATAACCGGAAGTTAAACAGTTAAAACCATGAAGTAATAGATAAAACAAGAATAGAACCGGCAGTTAAAACCATGAAGTGATAGATAAAACAAGAATAGAACCGGAAGTTAAACAGTTAAAGCTATGAAGTAATAGATAAAACAAGAATAGAACCGGCAGTTAAACAGTTAAAACCATGAAGTAATAGATAAAACAAGAATAGAACCGGCAGTTAAAACCATGAAGTATTAGATAAAACAAGAATAGAACCGGAAGTTAAACAGTTAAAACCATGAAGTAATAGATAAAACAAGAATAGAACCGGAAGTTAAACAGTTAAAACCATGAAGTAATAGATAAAACAAGAATAGAACCGGCAGTTAAAACCATGAAGTAATAGATAAAACAAGAATAGAACCGGAAGTTAAACAGTTAAAACCATGAAGTAATAGATAAAACAAGAATAGAACCGGAAGTTAAACAGTTAAAGCCATGAAGTAATAGATAAAACAAGAATAGAACCGGCAGTTAAACAGTTAAAACCATGAAGTAATAGATAAAACAAGAATAGAACCGGCAGTTAAACAGTTAAAACCATGAAGTGATAGATAAAACAAGAATAAAACCGGAAGTTAAACAGTTAAAACGGTATTGTTTCAATCTTTATCAAGTTTTATAGATGTGAAAAACTTGAATCAACATGTGATGTCTTTTATGGTGGGTACAGTACAGACAACCCGTTTATGACATGAAGGTTTCGAATAATGCTGCTTGTATGTCAGTATTAGCATATTATTGCTTTATTATGAATCAATGTTTAGGAGAATGTTTGTACGTCAGTATTAGCCGCTACAATATTGTTGTTTTATCATGAATCAATTTTAAGCAGAATGTTGTTTGTATAACATTGTTGGCCGTTACAATATTATCGTTGTCTAACTTTACAATAGTACCAGCGTGTCCATCTTCTTGTGTTTTCTCTGACGTAACATTTTAACGTGGAGTTTTCCGAATAGCGGGAACTGTGTTTAAATTACAAACTTAAAATGATATTAGTCGTATAATTCTTTACAACTGATGAACTAGGACATGGCGTTATGGAGAGTTGTTCATGAAATGAAACAGCAAGCTATCTTATACTATCTATAACTAAATAAACCACCCTGGTGGTTTGGTAGTAAGTTTTTACTAGCGTTTTCTTGTTCAAATAGTATTGGCAACATGCTACTTTCTGTCATTCTTTGTCCAGTTAAAAGTATCCATGGAAGTGTCACAGAGAACTTGAAGGTGGTAAAGATGTAGAAAATAAATAATTACAAATAAGTGATATATAAGTACATCTTATAATTATTCATATAAACCTGGAAACACTAGTATCAAAGTCTAAACAGTCGCCGTTATTGAATATACTGTTAAGTCTTGTGTTAATGCGTTTAAAACTACACATTAAAGTATGTTTTATTGAATATAGTGTTAAGTCTTGTGTTAATGCGTTTAAAACTACACATTAAATTATGTATTATTGAATATAGTGTTAAGGCTTGTGTTAATGCGTTTAAAACTACACATTAAAGTATGTATTATTATGTCAAGCCTTATACTAATACTTTTAAAACTGTACATTAAAGTGTGTATTATTGGATATGATGTTAAGCCTTGTGTTAATATTTTTAAAACTGTACATTAAAGTGTGTATTATTGGATATAGTGTTAAGGCTTGTGTTAATGCGTTTAAAACTACACTTTAATGTACTTTTATTAACACAAGGCTTGTGTTAATACTTTTAAAACTGTACATTAAAGTGTGTATTATTGGATATGATGTTAAGGCTTGTGTTAATACTTTTAAAACTGTACATCAAAGTGTGTATTATTGGATATGATGTTAAGGCTTGTGTTAATACTTTTAAAACTGTACATCAAAGTGTGTATTATTGGATATGATGTTAAGGCTTGTGTTACTACTTTTAAAACTGTACATTAAAGTGTGTATTATTGGATATGATGTTAAGGCTTGTGTTAATATTTTTAAAACTGTACATTAAAGTGTGTATTATTGGATATGATGTTAAGCCTTGTGTTAATACTTTTAAAACTGTACATTAAAGTGTGTATTATTGGATATGATGTTAAGCCTTGTGTTAATATTTTTAAAACTGTACATTAAAGTGTGTATTATTGGATATGATGTTAATGCTTGTGTTAATACTTTTAAAACTGTACATTAAAGTGTGTATTATTGGATATGATGTTAAGGCTTGTGTTAATACTTTTAAAACTGTACATTAAAGTGTGTATTATTGAATATAGTGTTAAGGCATGTGTTAATACTTTTAAAACTGTACATTAAAGTGTGTATTATTGGATAGCAGCGTTTTGCTTGTTAAACTTACGGTTCAAGCACTAACACCCCGACCCCGAACTTCACATTTCATATCTAACTGAAATAAATACATTTTACTAAATCAAGCTTGACCGGTAAAGAAGCAGAAAAGTGAAGTCAAAGCAGTCAGACGTCAGTAAATTACTTTGTTAGCCAATCAAAATTAAGATAATTCATGACATGAATTAGTGGCGTATTCATAGATTAGTAGTTGTTAAAAATCAGTTAACGGCTTCTAATACACAGAAGAACCAGTATGTTTTGTCATGTTTATTGTTTTTATTTCATGATACTTAGCAACAAAAGTATAACCTAATATTGTTATTAGTCTATTACTGAAATTTCTTAATTTATAGTCTCCGTTAATTAAAGAGGTTTACTTTATGTTCAAAATAACATTGGTAATATAACAGTAAATAGTTAAATTGATAAACGATTTAAGATTAAAATTGAATTAATATTTTTACTTTCATGGTAAATTGTTTACACTTGGTTCTAGACTGGGTGATAACACATTACGTCTTTATTTTAGGCTTATTATATTAATGCTCATAACACTTATAAGGTTTCACGACACCTCTCCCGCTCTCACGGAGTTCTTGCTTACTCTCACTAATATCGTAAAGGGAACTCAGCAATCGAACTATTCTATCTGGATAAATGCATTTTGGCTTTTATAAAACTGTCAATTTCGAGAAATCCAACGTGACGTGGCGTGACACACAATATCATTTATATAAGCCTGGCGGAGTCACGTTTTGTACAATTATGTGCCTAATTCGCTTTTTATATCTTACATACTGATTAATTCTATTTACTAAAGTCAAAATTAACAAAGTACAATTGTTTCAAGAACACACTAAAGTACTTTTTTCAGCAGTGTGTTAGTGGTACACGTTTTTATAACACATGGACGTAACGTCTTTTCAGCAGTGTGTTGGTGTAACACGTTTTAATAACACATTGACCTAACGTCTTTTCAGCAGTGTGTTGGTGTAACACGTTTTAATAACACATGGACATAACGTCTTTTCAGCAGTGTGTTGGTGTTACACGTTTTAATAACACATTGACGTAACGTCTTTTCAGCAGTGTGTTGGTGTTACACGTTTTAATAACACATGGACGTAACGTCTTTTCAGCAGTGTGTTGGTGTTACACGTTTTAATAACACACTAAGGTAGCGTATTTTCAGCAGTGTACTCGTGTTACACGTTTTTATAACACATTAAGGTGCTGTCTTTTTAGTAGTGTGTTGGTGTTACATCATCATTATCTAATTTTGTTAGAATAAGGTGGGTAGTTAATCTATCTGTCTATCTCTCAATGAACAGCGGAAAGACTATTTTGGTTTTCATGCAAGGCCGTCTGTAATCAGATGACGTCATTTAGGTTAATCAGACCTGATAAAGCGTAGAAGTAACATCCTGTACGTGATCTAACGCGATTGGCCAGTTATTTTCACCAGTTGCACCTAATTTGATAATATTTTCATACATATTACTGATTTTATACAGTTTATGTCCCATTAAAATATAACTTAAAGATACAGTAATATCGTATGGTAAGACTCACTTTGATTTTGTCTATTATGAAGCGAGTCTGATGTGTTATACTGTTTGTTGCTCTTGTCTATCATAGATCTAGTCTGATGTGTTATATTGTTTGTTGCTCTTGGCTATCACGTACGTAATGTGACGTGTTTGTTGCTATGACGTACCTAGTCTGATGTGTCATACTATGCATTTTTGCTCTTGCCTATCACGTACCTAGTCTGATGTGTTATACTGTGTTTTTTGCTCTTGTCTATCACGTACCTAGTCTGATGTGTTATATTATGTTTGTTGCTCTTGTGTATCACGCACCTAGTGTGATGTGTTATACTGGTTTTGTTGCTCTTGTCTATCAAGGACCTAGTCTGATGTGTTATATTATGTTTGTTGCTCTTGTCTATCTCGTACCTAGTCTGATGTGTTATACTGGTTTTGTTGCTCTTGTCTATCAAGGACCTAGTCTGATGTGTTATATTATGTTTGTTGCTCTTGTCTATCTCGTACCTATTGTGATGTGTTACACTGTGTTTGTTGCTCTTGTCTATCACGTACCTAGTGTGATGTGTTATATAATGTTTGTTGCTCTTGTCTATCACGTACCTAGCCTGATGTGTTATACTGTGTTTGTTGCTCTTGTCTATCACGTACCTAGTGTGATGTGTTATACTGCTTTTGTTGCTCTTGTCTATCACGTACCTAGTGTGATGTGTTATACTGGTTTTGTTGCTCTTGTCTATCACGTACCTAGTGTGATGTGTTATACTGGTTTTGTTGCTCTTGTCTATCACGTACCTAGTCTGATGTGTTATACTGGTTTTGTTGCTCTTGTCTATCACGTACCTAGTGTGATGTGTTATACTGGTTTTGTTGCTCCTGTCTATCACGTACCTAGTCTGTTGTGTTATACTGGTTTTGTTGCTCTTGTCTATTACGTACCTATTGTGATGTGTTAAACTGTGTTTGTTGCTCTTGTCTATCACGTACCTAGTCTGATGTGTTATATTATGTTTGTGTTCTTGTCTATCACGTGCCTAGTCTGATGTGTTAAATTATGTTTGTTGCTCTTGTCTATCACGTACCTAGTCTGATGTGTTATATTATGTTTGTTGCTCTTGTCTATCACGTACCTAGTGTGATGTGTTATACTGGTTTTGTTGCTCTTGTCTATCTCGTACCTAGACTGATGTGTTATACTGTGTTTGTTGCTCTTGTCTATCACGTACCTAGTGTGATGTGTTATACTGTGTTTGTTGCTCTTGTCTATCACGTACCTAGTATGATGTGTTATACTGGTTTTGTTGCTCTTGTCTATCACGTACCTAGTCTGATGTGTTATACTGGTTTTGTTGCTCTTGTCTATCACGTACCTAGTGTGATGTGTTATACTGGTTTTGTTGCTCTTGTCTATCACGTACCTAGTCTGTTGTGTTATACTGGTTTTCTTGCTCTTGTCTATCTCGTACCTAGTGTTATGTGTTATACTGGTTTTGTTGTTCTTGTCTATCACGTGCCTAGTCTGATGTGTTATATTATGTTTGTTGCTCTTGTCTATCACGTACCTAGTGTGATGTGTTATATTATGTTTGTTGCTCTTGTCTATCACGTACCTAGTGTGATGTGTTATATTATGTTTGTTGCTCTTGTCTATCACGTACCTAGTGTGATGTGTTATACTGGTTTTGTTGCTCTTGTCTATCATGGACCTAGTGTTATGTGTTATACTGTGTTTGTGTATCACCAACCTAGTCTGATGTGTTATAGTGTAATGGAAACTTTTACTTTTTATTTCTTTCAACCGATGTTTTCAACCAGCACAAAAATAGGTCATGAACAGAAAAAACAAGTAACTTCGTCATGCTAATGGGCAGAGTGTTACATCATCACCAAATTTAATGTTTAGGTTTACTGGTCAGACAGCAGTACCTATCCAGCTCTCTTAGTAGCCAATGATAAAAGCTTCTCGTGTGATTAAGTCCCAGAGTTTAACCGTGTTTGTGTTTAACTTGGAAGCTATTACGTTTATAAGCCACGTGAATCGATGAAAAATTTTCAAAGTTTTGATACAAGTTTGTGTTTTTAAATTTATTGTCCTCTTGTTATAACGATGCCTCACGTTTTCCTTTATTACACCAGGTGGCCATGTGGAAACTAGAAAATCGTCTGACAGTACCTAATAAATCTTTATTTTAAAGGAAATATGTCGCTATGACAAAAATAAAATAGTCGAAACCAGATATATTATTTCTCAAAAATGCTGCCTTTTGTCGAATCGTGTAGTCTTTCTGTCAGTAACCTGTTCTCTTGTTTTGTTTGAGTTTGGAAGCGGGTACGACGTCGTTTAGCTAGTCCATTTGTCATGTTTAGTTCAAGTTCAACTGAGGTGACAGAAACGTTCTGTTTCTTCTGATTTATATATTTAGATAACGTTTCGTTTTGGATCAAGTGGGAGTTTCTTTTCGCGTTTCATGCATTCTCTCGGAAGTTTTGTCATCGACAGCAAGTTTTAAAACGACTATATTATTTTTTATTGGTTGCCTGGATTGTATTTCTATTAAATTATGTGGACATAGAGCGATTAGTGATACATCGGTAATGATGTCGCAATGCATATAGTGGTTTCAGTACATTTGTTTAACTACGTATTAATGGTTATGTAACAGTTGAGCATATATAGAAACCATGACTCAGAAATTGCCGATCACATACAGTAACCACCACTGTGACATGCTTGTTCATGTGGAGCAACTATTTCTCTGAAATGGTTATTCACGTCCAGAACCCACCACATGAAATGATTGTTAATGCGTAGAAAACAACACTCTGAAGCAGTAGTTTATGTGTGAATATATATATATATTTGTCTTGCCACATTTTCTCCATTCATTGCCCACGTGAGCTCGCACCATCTTGCACGTGCTATATCTTCATCGATCTGTCTGATGGCATAACCAACCAACTCCTTGCAACGTTGAACGAGGCTCCGTCAAGGCGATGCTTTAACAAATGGCACCAACCTAATCGATGAAAATACACTAAATATAAAACAGGTACATGTATTAATAACACTTTTACAGAATAGAAAATTACGGCACCATGAAGAATGGTAAGGTGCAGAGTAGAATTTTGTCAGTATCAGAGTTCCATGAAGAATGGTAAGGTGTAGAGTAGAATTTTGTCAGTATCACAGTTCCATGAAGAATGGTAAGGTGTAGAGTATAATTTTGTCAGTATCACAGTTCCATGAAGAATGGCAAGGTGTAGAGTAGAATTTTGTCAGTATCACAGTTCCATGAAGAATGGTAAGGTGTAGAGTAGAATTTTGTCGGTATCACAGTTCCATGAAGAATGGTAAGTTGCAGAGTAGAATTGTGTCGGTATCACAGTTCCATGAAGAATGGTAAGGTGCAGAGTAGAATTTTGTCAGTATCAGAGTTCCATGAAGAATGGTAAGGTGTAGAGTATAATTTTGTCAGTATCACAGTTCCATGAAGAATGGCAAGGTGTAGAGTAGAATTTTGTCAGTATCACAGTTCCATGAAGAATGGTAAGGTGTAGAGTAGAATTTTGTCGGTATCACAGTTCCATGAAGAATGGTAAGTTGCAGAGTAGAATTGTGTCGGTATCACAGTTCCATGAAGAATGGTAAGGTGCAGAGTAGAATTTTGTCGGTATCACAGTTCCATGAAGAATGGTAAGTTGCAGAGTAGAATTGTGTCGGTACCACAGTTCCATGAAGAATGGTAAGGTGTAGAGTAGAAGAGTGTCAGTATCACAGTTCCATGAAGAATGGTAAGGTGCAGAGTAGAAGTTTGTCAGTATCAGAGATTCATGTGGAATTCATATCACGATTGTTGGAAGTGTGTTTAAGTACAATCTAGAGTCATGTGTTATTCGTATCACGATGTGTTTAAGTATATCTCGAGTGATGTGGAATTCATATCACGATTGTTAGAAGTGTGTTTAAGTACAATCTAGAGTCATGTGTTATTCGTATCACGATGTGTTTAAGTACAACCTAGAGACATGTGTAATTCATATCACGATGGTTAGAAGTGTGTTTAAGTACAGCCTAGTGTCATGTGTAATTCATATCACGATGGTTAGAAGTCTGTTTAAGTATGTCTAGAGTCATGTGTAATTCATATCACGGTTGTTAGAAGTGTGTTTAAGTACAACCTAGAGTCATGTGTAATTCATATCACGATGGTTAGAAGTGTGTTTAAGTACAGCCTAGTGTCATGTGTAATTCATATCACGATTGTTAGAAATGTGTTTAAGTACAACCTAGAGTCATGTGTAATTCATATCACGATTGTTAGAAATGTATGTAAGTACAACCTAGAGTCGTGTAATTCATATCACGATGGTTAGAAGTGTGTTTAAGTACAGCCTAGTGTCATGTGAAATTCATATCACAGTTGTTAGAAGTGTGTTTAAGTTCAACCTAGTGTCATGTGGAATTCATATCACGGTTGTTAGAAATCTGTTTAAGTACAACCTAGTGTCATGTGTTATTCATATCACGAAGATAGAAGTGTGTTTAAGTACCACCTAGAGTCATGTGTAATTCGTATCACGACGGTTAGAAGTGTGTTTAAGTACAGCCTAGTGTCATGTGGAATTCATGTCACGGTTGTTAGAAATGTGTTTAAGTACAGCCTAGAGTCATGTGGAACTCATATCACGGTTGTTAGAAGTGTGTTTAAGTACAGCCTAGAGTCATGTGGAATTCATGTCACGGTTGTTAGAAGTGTGTTTAAGTACAGCCTAGAGTCATGTAGAATTCATGGCACGGTTGTTAGAAGTGTGTTTAAGTACAGCCTAGAGTCATGTAGAATTCATATCACGGTTGTTAAAAGTGTGTTTAAGTACAGCCTAGAGTCATGTGGAATTCAGATGAAAGATGAAAGTCATGTGTGTTTACCTGTGTTAACCTTTGTAGACACAGGACTAAAGACGTAAGAGAACTGTGTCTGTATGTTAACTTCTCGATTTAGGGTCGTGTAACACAAATTATGATTCGTTAACCATGTTTTATTCACTTCTGTTGTTTCATCTGATGTATAGCATGTTGGAATGTTCTAGATTAGTATTTTATAATAGGGGGCCATTGTGTCATATTAGGTGTTTTTTTTCATATAGCAAAGCCACAAAGGGCTATCTGCTCAGCCCACCGAGGGGAATCGAACTCCTGATTTTAGCGTTGTAAATCCAGAGACATACCGCTGTACTAGCGGGGGGCAGGGTCATATTAGGCACTTCAACTGTGATTCATGGTCCGTAGTATGAAGAAATATTTCATAAAGCAGTTTTTAACCTACCAAGGGTAAGAAACTGTAGTGGTGTTTAGGTTTATAGCAGTTCACTGCGGGAAACATCTTTGATTTATGTTCATAACATCTAACTTACATAAAGTATACGATTTTTCTACACGTGTTTATTCCACTTGTGTAATTAGGTCAGGCGTTACTGGCTTTGAAACTTCATAAAATAAAAGGAATGTTGGATCACAGAAACATAAAAAATCGTTTCAGGTGATGTCGAGCTAAATCAGTTGTCCATTCTGCTAAAATTTATTTATTCTTAATTCGATAAACAAATTATAAGAAACTGTTCCAACTGACACCTGCACAAGCTGCTAAACGGGTTACAGTAAACAGCCGGTTGTGTCTTAGTTGGATGAGTTTTATCTTTACGAAAACGAGTATTGGTTTACCCATTGTCATATTTGAACGCTACATGTTAGCGAAATATTACTGGATCAGAAATTTTTACGATGCTAAACATCGGGTTTAGATACCTATGGTAGACAGGACCCGAACATGTCCTCCAAAACAAATTTTTGGACTTAACAATGAAACCAAACTAATTCATGCAACGAGACTGTACGTTACAGCGCATAATTAATCTTAGAGGCAAGGCAGTGTCTCCCGACAATTTAGAAGCTGTATGTCTTACACCAGCTGCACATAAAATTTGTACATTTTTGTTATGGGTTTCGTCGTTTTACACCCGCTGTACATGTAGGGTGTATGTATTTGATAGGGGTTTCGTCATGTTTTACACCCGATGTACATGTAGGGTGTATGTATTTGTTTGGAGTTTCGTCATGTTTTACACCCGCTGTACATGTAGGGTGTATGTATTTGTTAGGAGTTTCGTCATGTTTTACACCCGCTGTACGTGTAGGGTGTATGTATTTGTTAGGAGTTTCGTCATGTTTTACACCCGCTGTACATGTAGGGTGTATGTATTTGATAGGGGTTTCGTCATGTTTTACACCCGATGTACATGTAGGGTGTATGTATTTGTTAGGAGTTTCGTCATCACCCGCTGTACATGTAGGGTGTATGTATTTGTTAGGAGTTTCGTCATGTTTTACACCCGATGTACATGTAGGGTGTATGTATTTGTTAGGAGTTTCGTCATCACCCGCTGTACATGTAGGGTGTATGTATTTGTTAGGAGTTTCGTCATGTTTTACACCCGCTGTACATGTAGGGTGTATGTATTTGTTAGGAGTTTCGTCATGTTTTACACCCGCTGTACATGTAGGGTGTATGTATTTGTTAGGAGTTTCGTCATGTTTTACACCCGCTGTACATGTAGGGTGTATGTATTTGTAGGAGTTTCGTCATGTTTTACACCCGCTGTACATGTAGGGTGTATGTATTTGATAGGAGTTTCGTCATGTTTTACACCCGATGTACATGTAGAGTGTATGTATTTCTTAGGAGTTTCGTCATGTTTTACACCCGCTGTACATGTAGGGTGTATGTATTTGGTAAACGTTTCGCCATAATGCGAATTTCAAAAAAATATGCCATGCCATGTTAGCTTGGTAATTACATTACACGGTTTTACTATGTTAATAAGTTACGTTATATAGTTATCCATTGTTTTCTGTCTTATTGTTCAGGATTTATGTGTCAGATAATAAAAACTTAAATTCTCCATGAAAGAACACTTTTTGTACAATATTAGCTTCGAGACAAATTACACGAGCTACGACGCCCGCTGTCAGGCTATAAGACGGATTACAAATGAGACTACGCCCTCTAGTGTATTTAACATGCAATCAAGTTTTAATGAAAGTATAACGTCAGTAATTTGAACGGGAGGGTATATGTAGAAAAAATATACGTAGTAAACGTTAATCCAATTAATAAGGTAGATAATAACTAATATGAAGACGTCTATTTATACAGCTATTTATATAGTTATTTTCAGCTATTTGACTTTTGTACAGTTCCAGTTTTCATCTGTCATCAAGTCATTTTAATAAAATATATCTCATTTCCTTGTGTGCTACGGTAAGATTACAGTTTAAAGTTATTTTCTGAATAAACCAATAAAACCGATATTTAAAACTTTATCTCTTTGTGGACTTCTTGTTCCATTACTGCTCCAGGAGCAAGTGAACTGTGAGCAGCTGTGGGAAGCCATACATTACACTACAGGGCAAATAATCCGATTATGTTGAAAAAAAAACAACAGTAAAACCACATGCCCAGTTTCGTGACCGTTAGATTGACAATGTAGTTTTCAAATCCTTCAGTTTATTATTGTAAAAACCTAGTTAACAGTAGTATTAACACAAATCAAAACCTTCAACTTGTTATTGTAAAAACCTGACTAACAGTAATATTAACACAAATCAAATCCTTCAACTTGTTATTGTAAAAACCTAACTAACAGTAGTGTTAACACAAATCAAATCCTTCAACTTGTTATTGTAAAAACCTGGCTAACAGTAGTGTTAACACAAATCAAATCCTTCAACTTGTTATTGTAAAAACCTGGCTAACAGTAGTATTAACACAAATCAAATCCTTCAACTTCTTATTGTAAAAACGTGGCTAACAGTAGTATTAACACAAATCAAATCCTTCAACTTGTTATTGTAAAAACCTAGTTAACATTAGTATTAACACAAATCAAATCCTTCAACTTGTTATTGTAAAAACCTGGCTAACAGTAGTGTTAACACAAATCAAATCCTTCAACTTGTTATTGTAAAAACCTGACTAACAGTAATATTAACACAAATCAAATCCTTCAACTTGTTATTGTAAATATATTGTAAATACTGTTAGCCAACACTAGTATTAACACAAATCAAATCATTCAACTTATTATTGTAAAAACCTGGCTAACAGTAGTATTAACACAAATCAAATCCTTCAACTTCTTATTGTAAAAACGTGGCTAACAGTAGTATTAACACAAATCAAATCCTTCAACTTGTTATTGTAAAAACCTAGTTAACATTAGTATTAACACAAATCAAATCCTTCAACTTGTTATTGTAAAAACCTGGCTAACAGTAGTGTTAACACAAATCAAATCCTTCAACTTGTTATTGTAAAAACCTGACTAACAGTAATATTAACACAAATCAAATCCTTCAACTTGTTATTGTAAATATATTGTAAATACTGTTAGCCAACACTAGTATTAACACAAATCAAATCATTCAACTTATTATTGTAAAAACCTGGCTAACATTAGTATTAACACAAATCAAATCCTTCAACTTGTTATTGTAAAAACCTGGCTAACAGTAGTATTAACACAAATCAAATGTTTCAACTTATTTTTGTAAAAACCTGACTAACAGTAGTATTAACACAAATCAAATGCTTCAACTTATTTTTGTAAAAACCTGACTAACAGTAGTATTAACACAAATCAAATGCTTCAACTTATTTTTGTAAAAACCTGGCTAACAGTAGTATTAACACAAATCAAATGCTTCAACTTATTTTTGTAAAAACCTGGCTAACAGTAGTATTAACACAAATCAAATGCTTCAACTTATTTTTGTAAAAACCTGGCTAACAGTAGTATTAACACAAATCAAATGCTTCAACTTATTTTTGTAAAAACCTGGCTAACAGCGACTATGAGATTAATCGATAGTCTCAGTTGTGGAAATTAGATTAATAATGGTTTGAGCAATCCAATGGTTGTAGTTTTCATTGTAAAAAATCTGGCTGATGCTATGTTATTGAGAACCTGTCCCATATAACCTGTCACAACTATAGTCAGTCCTTATCAAAGGTTCTCACAGACTCATGGGAACATAAAATAGAGATTACCTGTCACAACTATAGTCAGTCCTTATCAAAGGTTCTCACAGGCTCATGGGAACATAAAATAGGGATTACCTGTCACAACTATAGTCAGTCCTTATCAAAGGTTCTCACAGACTCATGGGAACATAAAATAGAGATTACCTGTCACAACTATAGTCAGTCCTTATCAAAGGTTCTCACAGGCTCATGGGAACATAAAATAGGGATTACCTGTCACAACTATAGTCAGTCCTTATCAAAGGTTCTCACAGACTCATGGGAACATAAAATAGAGATTACCTGTCACAACTATAGTCAGTCCTTATCAAAGGTTCTCACAGGCTCATGGGAACATAAAATAGGGATTACCTGTCACAACTATAGTCAGTCCTTATCAAAGGTTTTCACAGACTCATGGGAACATAAAATAGAGATTACCTGTCACAACTATAGTCAGTCCTTATCAAAGGTTCTCACAGGCTCATGGGAACATAAAATAGGGATTACCTGTCACAACTATAGTCAGTTCTTATCAAAGGTTCTCACAGACTCATGGGAACATAAAATAGAGATTACCTGTCACAACTATAGTCAGTCCTTATCAAAGGTTCTCACAGGCTCATGGGAACATAAAATAGGGATTACCTGTCACAACTATAGTCAGTCCTTATCAAAGGTTCTCACAGACTCATGGGAACATAAAATAGAGATTACCTGTCACAACTATAGTCAGTCCTTATCAAAGGTTCTCACAGACTCATGGGAACATAAAATAGAGATTACCTGTCACAACTATAGTCAGTCCTTATCAAAGGTTCTCACAGACTCATGGGAAGATAAAATAGAGATTACTTGTCACAACTATAGTCCGTTCTTATCAAAGGTTCTCACAGACTCATGGGAACATAAAATAGAGATTACCTGTCACAACTATAGTCAGTCCTTATCAAAGGTTCTCACAGACTCATGGGAACATAAAATAGAGATTACCTGTCACAACTATAGTCAGTCCTTATCAAAGGTTCTCACAGACTCATGGGAACATAAAATAGAGGACCGCTTATTTTATATGTACTTTTTTATATAGGTTTGTGAAGAAGTGACGTATTAACTAAGTTACCCAATACGTTTCAGCTTCAGTTTTCTAACAAAATGTATATCATGTTTCTTCGTCGGAAAGCCGTGTTCATGTAGCGTACGTGGGACAATGTATTTATTTCATAATAACTAGTAAAGGTTTTGTTTCAGTAAATACTTTTCTTTAACTTGAATAAAAACGACAAGAAAAGATTCTGTGCTTCACACAAAGAGTAAACATATGATACTAACAGTAGAACGCAACTACTTAACTGTACCCTTAACTTCAAGATATTAGCTATGACCATAAACGTAATAATAGTGCATTAGACCTGACTATATTCTTAACTTCAAGATATTAGCTATGACCATAAACTTAATAATAGTGTATTAGACTTGACTATATCCTTCACTTCAAGATATTGGCTATGACCATAAACGTAATAATAATGTATTAGACTTGACTATATTCTTAACTTCAAGATATTAGCTATGACTATAAACGTAATAATAGTGTATTAGACCTGACTATATCCTTCACTTCAAGATATTAGCTATGACCATAAACGTAATAATAATGTATTAGACTCGACTATATCCTTAACTTCAAGGTATTAGCTATGACCATAAACGTAGTAATAGTGTATTAGACTTAACCATATCCTTAACTTCAAAATATTAGCTGGCTAAAGCTAATACTGTAACACATACACTAACCGTAGTTAAAATCCTGATTAAAGGTAATATTGTGACACATACACTAACCGTAGTTAAAATCCTGATTAAAGGTAATATTGTGACACACACAATAAGTATAGTTAAAATTCTGACTAAAGGTAATATTGTGTCACACACTAACCACAGTGAAAATCCTGACAAAAGCTAATATTGTGACACGCACACTAACCATATTAAAATCCTGACTATAGTTAATATTGTGTCACACTCACTAACCATAGTTAAAATCATTACTAAATCTAATATTGTGACACATACACTAACCACAGTTAAAATCCGTACTAAATCTAATATTGTGACACACACACACTAACCATAATTTAAACATGCTTTCTTTGTGTTTTTTTTGAAAAATACTCTTAAGATGGTTTCCTGTAAAAATGTTTAATATTCCGTTTAGGTCGTTTTTACAAGCAGAATATAAGTTCCACTTTATTGTATACCCTAACAATGGCAGAACCTTAACTGTTAGAAATTTCTCAGAGGCTCGAACTGTGAAACTTCGCTTCTACTCACACGCCCAGTCTTTTGTCAGAACTTATTTAGTGATTCTGTGGTTCCCATGGAGACTTCTTTATCGTCAGCATGTTCCGAGCTCAGCCTTCTTTGATATTTATTCACTACACAGTTAAGTTTTAGAAGTTTGATGTTTCTACAGACCGCTGGTTTCCTGTACAGAGGTTTGTCTGGAATCACATTATTTTCTTCTTATTCACAACACAGTTAAGTTTTAGAAGTTTGATGTTTCTACAAACCGCTGGTTTCCTGTATAGAGGTTTGTCTAGAATCACATTATTTTCTTCTTATTCACTACACAGTTAAGTTGTAGAAGTTTGATGTTTCTACAAACCGCTGGTTTCCTGTACAGAGGTTTGTCTAGAATCACATTATTTTCTTCTTATTCACTACACAGTTAAGTTTTAGAAGTTTGATGTTTCTACAAACCGCTGGTTTCCTGTACAGAGGTTTGTCTAGAATCACATTATTTTCTTCTTATTCACTACACAGTTAAGTTTTAGAAGTTTGATGTTTCTACAAACCGCTGGTTTCCTGTACAGAGGTTTGTCTAGAATCACATTATTTTCTTCTTATTCACTACACAGTTAAGTTTTAGAAGTTTGATGTTTCTACAAACCGCTGGTTTCCTGTACAGAGGTTTGTCTAGAATCACATTATTTTCTTCTTATTCACTACACAGTTAAGTTTTAGAAGTTTGATGTTTCTACAAACCGCTGGTTTCCTGTACAGAGGTTTGTCTAGAATCACATTATTTTCTTCTTATTCACTACACAGTTAAGTTTTAGAAGTTTGATGTTTCTACAAACCGCTGGTTTCCTGTACAGAGGTTTGTCTGGAATCACATTATTTTCTTCTTGTTCACTACACAGTTAAGTTTTAGAAGTTTGATGTTTCTACAAACCGCTGGTTTCCTGTACAGAAGTTTGTCTGGAATCACATTATTTTCTTCTTATTCACTACACAGTTAAGTTTTAGAAGTTTGATGTTTCTACAACCCGCTGGTTTCCTGTACAGAGGTTTGTCTGGAATCACATTATTTTCTTCTTATTCACTACACAGTTAAGTTTTAGAAGTTTGATGTTTCTACAAACCGCTGGTTTCCTGTACAGAGGTTTGTCTAGAATCACATTATTTTCTTCTTTCCACATTGTTTGCTCCGAGCTGACACGTGTTTTGTACTATTTAAATGTAGGTTTAAGCATGAGTTATTACTGTTGATTACCCCAAACCCACGCCTTGTCCACCTCTAGACGACGAAAGTTTGTTACAACCATACTCCTCAACTTGGATCATACATAAGTATGTCTACAGCTTAAAACACGTCTTACAGATAGTAATTAACTAGGAAATGTTAACAACGCTTGACGTCACGAAAACACATCTTACAGATAGTAATTAACTAGAAAATGTTAACAACGCTTGACGTCACTAAAACACATCTTACAGATAGTAATTAACTAGAAAATGTTAACAACGCTTGACGTCACTAAAACACATCTTACAGATAGTAACGAACTAGAAAATGTTAACAACGCTTGACGTCACTAAAACACATCTTACAGATAGTAATTAACTAGAAAATGTTAACAACGCTTGACGTCACTAAAACACTTCTTACAGATAGTAATTAACTGGAAAATGTTAACAACGCTTGACGTCACTAAAACACTTCTTACAGATAGTAACGAACTAGAAAATGTTAACAACGCTTGACGTCACTAAAACACATCTTACAGATAGTAACGAACTAGAAAATGTTAACAACGCTTGACGTCACTAAAACACATCTTACAGATAGTAACGAACTAGAAAATGTTAACAACGCTTGACGTCACTGAAACACTTCTTACAGATAGTAACGAACTAGAAAATGGTAACAAGAAAGGATTTTTGGATTTCATTGTGAATGCCTTTAAGCTAATAAAAGCAAGCACGGATTCCAGGTGATAAGAAATATTCACCGATGTTTCTGTTGGACAAAATTGCTTAAAACCTTGTCATTTTGATGTTTGAGCTTCGTTAAAACCTTAATATATTCAAGTCTATGCACAATAAATATCTTAACTAATGAGTTTTATTTATAGCTCATTAGGTTTTAACTGAAGGCAGTAAAATAATTCAGAAAACATGTATTTATTTCGATTACCTGTAGCAACGTCATAACTTTTGCTGCAGTTCGGTTTACAAGTTGACATCTGACATTTTTTATTGTATTTCCAGTTCTTACTTGCAAGTTATATAATTTACTTGTAATTCGTTAATTATTTTAAAAGCAAGAAACTGTTTTATTATGTGATTTATCTTTATTTCTCAAGTGGTTTAAGTTATGTTATCAGTTCGTGAAGTTGTGGTATTTAGTACTCCATAACCACTTATATCTCAGTAGCATAATTTAATAATACTTCCCGACGGAACGAAGAAGACGATTAGTCATATTATTGTAATGAAACACCAACCGCCGTTTATTAAGTAGCCAGAAATCATCTTGAGTGGGACTGTTAAACAAAGAGTTTAAAGAATTACTCTAACTGGAGAGGACAGAAGAAGGGTGCTGTTCCCCTTGTTAAACTGAATATCGGTTGTTGTTAACAAGACCTGGCGGGTAAGAGAACATGTGACTTCGTGTCGTGCCACGTGTGATAAGATGAGATACAGTCCTACTTACTCTCAAAGTGCTGGGTTTTATCAACCATTAGAAACCGTTAGTAATGTTTTATTCTTAATTTTGAAGTACTTAATGAGTGTTTGGTTGTTGCTCAGCAGGCTATCTGTGACGGGTATCAAAATGTGAAATTTTGTGCTTTCAGACTTACAGCATACTCATATTTATGTGTCTCTGAGTAACAGTAGAGTATAAAATACTGAATTTTATATGTAAAGTTCGATTTGTTAACTGGTTAAACTTCGAGCATCAGTTTAAACTAGAGAAATGGCTTTTAATTAAAATAAAACAAACTTAATTCGTACGTAACAAGATAGAGAAAAATCGTAAGGTTCGAGACATTTTCTACTAGTTCTATCGTTAACTATATTGTTAATCTACTGGTTAATTTACTTTCAGAGTAAATCAGCGCAGTTTCTAATTATTGCACACCACAACCTTCTAGAACGATATAATTACTAACTTATTAATAACAGACCATTTTTAACTTTTACTTGGAAATTATGAAATAATGGGCAACAACATAATACTAGAAATAGATTATAAATAAAGCAGATAAAAACCAGATATTTCTTGGGGTTCTCTTCTTTACTTTAAAACTAATCCCGGTGAGACAACTTCAATTATAAGTTCACTGGCTCTTCTCAGTGATTCAGTGGTTATTCTGAAGGTTCCAAGGACAAAAACCGAGTTTCGATACATGTGGTGCACATAGCATACATACCGCAAAGTGAACCTTCATGTGAAAAAAACACAACAGAACAACAAAGAAACAAAGAAGTACAACAATTCTGATGTACATTTCAGTCTAAGAGAGAAAACAACTTTGTTACCTTAAGTTTTCAGACATCCACTTTTGGTCCACAACAGTAACAATAACCTGTTTTAGTATTTCTTATTTCTTATACATCCATTTTGGTCCATAACAGTATCAAAAACCTGTTTTAGTGTTTTTTTTATTTCTTATACATCCTTCTTGGTCTAGTACAGTAACAACAACCTGAATTAGTTTCTTTGTTGTTATACATCTCTTTTGGTCTTCTACAATAACAATAACCTATTTTAGTATTTTTTTATTTGTGATACGTCCCTTTTGGTCTTCTACAGTAACAATAACCTATTTTAGTATTTTTTTATTTGTGATACGTCCCTTTTGGTATACTACAGTAACAATAAACTGTTTACGTATTTCTTATTTGTTATACATCCCTTTTGGTATATTACAATAACAAAAAACTGTTTAGGTATTTCTTATTTGTTATGCATACCTTTTGGTCTACTACTGTAACAATAAACTGTTTAGGTATTTCTTATTTGTTATGCATCCCTTTTGGTGCACTATAGTAACAATAAACTGTTTAGGTAATTTTATTTGTTATACATACCTTTTGGTCCACTACAGTAACAATAAACTGTTTAGGTATTTCTTATTTGTTATACATATCTTTTGGTATAGTACAGTAACAAAAACTGTTTAGGTATTTCTTATTTGTTATACATCCTTTTTGGTCCACTACAGTAACAATAAACTGTTTAGGTCTTTCTTATTTGTTGTACATCCCTTTTGGTATACTGCAGTAAAAAAAACTGTTTAGGTATTTCTTATTTGTTATACATCCCTTTTGATCCACTACAGTAACAATAAACTCTTTATTGTGATATATCGTCTTTTGGTCCATTATAGTAAGAATATACTGTTTTATTTTTGTTTGTTATACATCCCTCTTGGTCCACTGTAGTAACAATAAACTGTTTTATTTGTGTTTGTTATACATCGCTGTTGGTCCACTACAGTAAGAATTAAGTGTTTTATTTTTGTTTGTTATATATCCCTCTTGGTCCGCTACAGTAACAATAAAGTGTTTTATTTTTGTTTGTTATACTTTCCTCTTGGTCCACTGTAGTAAGTATAAACTGTTTTAGTTGTTATACATCGCTGTTGGTCCACTTTAGTAAGTATAAACTGTTTTAGTTGTTATGCATCCCATCCAGTCCACAACAGTAACAATAAACTGTTCTAAAATTTTAGTGTTTTTTTATTTGTTATATATCCCATCTAGTCCACAACAATAACAATAACCTGTTCTAAAGTGTTGGTGTTTTTTTTATTTGTTATACATCCAATCTAGTCCATAACAGTAACAATAAACTATTCTAAAGATTTAGTGTGTTTTTATTTGTTATACATCCCATCCAGTCCACAACAGTAACAATAAACTGTTTTAAAGTTTTAGTGTGTTTTTTATTTGTTATACATCCCTTTTGGTCTACTACAGTAACAATAACGTATTCTAAAGTTTTAGTGTATTTTTTTTTGTTATACATCCCTTTTGGTCTACTACAGTAACAATAACCTGTTCTAAAGTTTTAGTGTGTTTTTTATTTGTTATACATCCCATCTAGTCCACAACAGTAACAATAACCTTTTTAGCACTTTTTATTTGTTATACATTTCTTTTGGTTCACTATCATAAGAATATGTGTTTTATTCGTTGTTTTTTTGTGTTATTCATCCATTCTGGTATAGTACAGTAACAATAGTGTTTTATTTTTCTTTGTTATGCATCTTTTTTTTTTTGTCCACTACAGCAATAATAAGCTGTTTTATTGTTGTTTGTCAAACATCTTCTTTTGATCCCCTACAGTAACAATAAACTCTTTTATTTTTTTGTGATATATCGTCTTTTGGTCCATTATAGTAAGAATATACTGTTTTATTTTTGTTTGTTATACATCCCTCTTGGTCCACTGTAGTAACAATAAACTGTTTTATTTTTGTTTGTTATGCATCGCTGTTGGTCCACTACTATAACAATAAAGTGTTTTATTTTTGTTTGTTATACATTCCTCTTGGTCCACTGTAGTAAGTATAAACTGTTTTAGTTGTTATACATCGCTGTTGGTCCACTTTAGAAAGTATAAACTGTTTTAGTTGTTATGCATCCCATCTAGTCCACAACAGTAACAATAAACTGTTCCAAAGTTTTAGTGTTTTTTTATTTGTTATACATACCTTTTGGCTTACTACAGTAACAATAACCTGTTCTAAGGTTTTAGTGTTTTTTTATTTGTTATACATCCAATCTAGTCCACAACAGTAACAATAAACTGTTCTAAAGTTTTAGTGTGTTTTTTATTTGTTATACATCCCATCTAGTCCACAACAGTAACAATAACCTGTTCTAAAGTTTTAGTGTTTTTTTTATTTGTTATACATCCCATCTAGTCCACAATAGTAACAATAACTTTTTTAAAGTTTTAGTGTTTTTTTTATTTGTTATACATCCCATCTAGTCGACAACAGTAACAATAACTTTTCTAAAGTTTTAGTGTGTTTTTTTTATTTGTTATACATCCCATCTAGTCCACAACAGTAACAATAACTTTTCTAAAGTTTTAGTGTGTTTTTTTATTTGTTATACATCCCTTTTGGTCAACTACAGTAAAAAGAACCCGTTTTAAAGTTTTAGTGTGTTTTTTTATTTGTTATACATCCCTTTTGCTCTACTACAGTAACAATAACCTGTTCTAAAGTTTTAGTGTTTTTTTTATTTGTTATACATCCCTTTTGCTCTACTACAGTAACAATAACCTGTTCTAAAGTTTTCGTGTGTTTTTTATTTGTTATTCATCCCTTTTGGTTCACTATCATAAGAATACGTGTTTTATTTGTTTTTTTTTTGTGTTATTCATCCATTCTGGTATAGTACAGTAACAATAAAGTATTTTATTTTTCTTTGTTATGCATTTTTTTTGTCCACTACAGCAATAATAAGCTGCTTTATTGTTGTTTGTCAAACATCTTCTTTTGATCCACTACAGTAACAATAAACTCTTTTATTTTTTTGTTATGCATCGCTGTTGGTCTACTACAGTAAGAATTAAGTGCTTTATTTTTGTTCGTTATACATCGCTGTTGGTCCATTGTAGTAACAATAAAGTGTTTTATTTTTGTTTGTTATACATCCCACTTGGTCCACTGTAGTAACAATAAACTGTTTTATTTTTGTTTGTTATACATCGCTGTTGGTCCACTGTAGTAACAATAAACTGTTTTATTTGTGTTTGTTATACATCGCTGTTGGTCCACTTTAGTAAGTATAAACTGTTTTAGTTGTTATACATCATTCTTTGGTCCACTACAGTAATAATAAACTGTTTTATTTGTGTTTGTTATACATCGCTGTTGGTCCGCTGTAGTAAGTATAAACTGTTTTAGTTTTTAGTTGTTATGTATCATTCTTTGGTCCACTACAGTAAAGTGTTTTGTCTTTATTTCTAAATGGTTATCATTTCTTTGGTCCACTACAGTAAAGTGTTTTGCCCTAATTTCTAAATGGTTATCATTCTTTGGTCCACTACAGTAAAGTGTTTTGTCTTTATTTCTAAATAGTTCTAATATTTTAGTTGTTATACATCGTTGTTGGTCCACTACAGTAAAGTATTTTGTCTTTATTTCTAAATGGTTCTAATATTTTAGTTGTTATACATCATTCTTTGGTCCACTACAGTAAAGTGTTTTGTCTTTATTTCTAAATGGTTATCATTTCTTTGATCCACTACAGTAAAGTGTTTTGTCTTTATTTCTAAATGGTTATCATTTCTTTGGTCCACTACAGTAAAGTGTTTTGTCTTTATTTCTAAATGGTTATCATTCTTTGGTCCACTACAGTAAAGTGTTTTGTCTTTATTTCTAAATAGTTCTAATATTTTAGTTGTTATACATCGTTGTTGGTCCACTACAGTAAAGTGTTTTGTCCTTATTTCTAAATGGTTCTAATATTTTAGTTGTTATACATCATTCTTTGGTCCACTACAGTAAAGTGTTTTGTCCTTATTTCTAAATAGTTCTAATATTTTAGTTGTTATGCATCGTTGTTGGTCCGCTACAGTAAAGTGTTTTGTCCTTATTTCTAAATGGTTATCATTTCTTTGGTCCACTACAGTAAAGTGTTTTATCCTTATTTCTAAATGGTTCTAATATTTAAATATTTATCGACAATTTATATTCTTAGTTTTAACGCGATTTATGCATAATGGCCACAAGGGTGAATATTAACAGAAAATTAAAAAAAAATTACTATAAATGTTAAAAGTAATAACTTATCTATTATTTAAATAGCAAATGAATGAACATACGATCAAATATATGTATATCGACGGTTACGATAGAAATCCACACTTTCATACTGTTATTTTAAAGTGTTTTCAATTGGTTACGATGTAATAATCCAGATATGAAAGCTCAGGAATACGTGTACGTGCGGATGTGTGAATTATTGACGACTAGCACCCTATACGTCAAAAATCGTTTCGTTCCTATGGTAACCAATGGTAACAAAAGCCGAACGTTTTGTTGGAACAATAGTAACTTGAGCTAATGTAGCGAGTCGGCTGGTCTTTTATTATTGAAACACGTTCTGTAACTGTTTTATCATCTGAAAAGTGTACAAAACACAACAGCTGTAGAACCCAAAGCTTACATTAAAAGTATACTGACTGTCATTTCGTACTTTTCAGAAAACTGACCCTCTGTATACAGCTGGTCTGCCCAGTAAACTGAGAATCTGTATACAGCTGGTCTGCCGAGTAAACTTAGAATCTGTATGCAGCTTGTCTGCCCAGTAAACTGAGAATCTCTATACAATCGGTCTGCACAGTAAACTGAGAATCTGTATACAACTGGTGTGCCCAGTAAATTGAGAATCTGTATACAACTGGTCTGCCCAGTAAACTGAGAATCTGTATACAGCTGGTCTGCCTAGTAAACTGAAAATCTGTATACAGCTGGTCTGCCCAGTAAACTGAGAATCTGTTTACAACTGGTCTGCCCAGTAAACTGATAATCTGTATACAGCTGGTTTTGGAAACCTTCTTATAGATATAATATACAAACAGGGGTTTCGTTTTGGAAACCTTCTAATAGACATAATATACAAACAGGGGTTTTGTTTTGGAAGGTAATAACATCCAAAGTTATAACACTTAACTTTCAAAGTGATTAAATCTGAGAAAGATTCAGAAACCAGTGCTTTAAATATTTTAGTGAGAACAGTACCAAACAATGTGTTCCGCTTGCAGATCTACTTGCTAGCTAATTTAAGAAGTCTCCATCTGAAAGTAATATAAATCAAAACGTTTACCGAGTTTTCATATGTAAATTAACTTTATCACAAGGATATCTGGTTTTATAGATAGATACATTAACACAGAGATAAATAGATAATTATATAAAGACACAGACAGGCATATAAATAAACATATAGATAGATAGATACACTATCACAGTGATGTATAGAGAGTTACTTAAACACAAAGATAGGAATATAAACAAACAGATATATATATATAGGCAGAAATACAAACGCCCCTCAGTGGCACAGTGTCTGCGGACTTACAACGCTAAAAACCGGGTTTCGCTGTCAGTAGTGGACAGATCACAGACAGACTATTGTGTAGCTTTGTGCTGAATTCAAAACAACGGCAATAAGGTATACAAACACACAGGTATACAGATATTTTGGTAAATGTTCGTGACGATTTCTAACCCTCGTTTTATTTCATAATGTTGACGTATTAAATGTGACTCGACAATCATTCTTTCCTCATCTTTGTAACTTAAGTCACAACTAAGACGGGTTGACTACATGTTCCTTAATTATGACACTTGATTTGTTACGTCGGATGTTTCTGTAATTATCTTCAACTAAGGAATGTCCATATGTCTTATTTGAAAAGACATTCGTAGTTTCTTAAAACAATATATTCTGTTATCATATCCAACACTAGCACTCAATAAGTTTAGTATGTCGTTAGATAAGGCGTTCGTAGTTTCTTATAACAATATATTTTGTTATCATATCCAACAATAGTAATCAATAAGTTTAGTGTGTCGTTAGATAAGGTGTTCGTAGTTTCTTATAACAATATACTTTGTTATCATATCCAACACTAGCACTCAATAAGTTTAGTGTGTCGTTAGATAAGGTGTTCGTAGTTTCTTATAACAATATATTTTGTTATCATATCCAACACTAGCACTCAATAAGTTTAGTGTGTCGTTAGATAAGGTGTTCGTAGTTTCTTATAACAATATATTTTGTTATCATATCCAACACTAGCACTCAATAAGTTTAGTGTGTCGTTAGATAAGGTGTTCGTAGTTTCTTATAACAATATACTTTGTTATCATATCCAACACTAGCACTCAATAAGTTTAGTGTGTCGTTAGATAAGGTGTTCGTAGTTTATTATAACAATATACTTTGTTATCATATCCAACACTAGCACTCAATAAGTTTAGTGTGTCGTTAGATAAGGTGTTCGTAGTTTCTTATAACAATATATTTTGTTATCATATCCAACACTAGCACTCAATAAGTTTAGTGTGTCGTTAGATAAGGTGTTCGTAGTTTATTATAAGAATATATTCTGTTATCATATCCAACACTAGCACTCAATAAGTTTAGTATGTCGTTAGATAAGGCGTTCGTAGTTTCTTATAACAATATATTTTGTTATCATATCCAACAATAGTAATCAATAAGTTTAGTGTGTCGTTAGATAAGGTGTTCGTAGTTTCTTATAACAATATATTTTGTTATCATATCCAACAATAGTAATCAATAAGTTTAGTATGTCGTTAGATAAGGTGTTCGTAGTTTATTATAACAATATATTCTGTTATCATATCCAACACTAGCACTCAATAAGTTTAGTGTGTCGTTAGATAAGGTGTTCGTAGTTTCTTATAACAATATATTTTGTTATCATATCCAACACTAGCACTCAATAAGGTTAGTGTGTCGTTAGATAAGGTGTTCGTAGTTTCTTATAACAATATATTTTGTTATCATATCCAACACTAGCACTCAATAAGTTTAGTGTGTCGTTAGATAAGGTGTTCGTAGTTTCTTATAACAATATATTTTGTTATCATATCCAACACTAGCACTCAATAAGTTTAGTATGTCGTTAGATAAGGCGTTCGTAGTTTCTTATAACAATATATTTTGTTATCATATCCAACACTAGCACTCAATAAGTTTAGTATGTCGTTAGATAAGGTGTTCGTAGTTTATTATAACAATATATTTTGTTATCATATCCAACACTAGCACTCAATAAGTTTAGTATGTCGTTAGATAAGGTGTTCGTAGTTTATTATAACAATATATTTTGTTATCATATCCAACACTAGCACTCAATAAGTTTAGTGTGTCGTTAGACAAGGTGTTCGTAGTTTCTTATAACAATATATTTTGTTATCATATCCAACACTAGCACTCAATAAGTTTAGTATGTCGTTAGATAAGGTGTTCGTAGTTTCTTATAACAATATATTTTGTTATCATATCCAACACTAGCACTCACTAAGTTTAGTATGTCGTTAGATAAGGTGTTCGTAGTTTATTATAAGAATATATTCTGTTATCATATCCAACACTAGCACTCAATAAGTTTAGTGTGTCGTTAGATAAGGTGTTCGTAGTTTATTATAACAATATATTCTGTTATCATATCCAACACTAGCACTCAATAAGTTTAGTGTGTCGTTAGATAAGGTGTTCGTAGTTTCTTATAACAATATATTTTGTTATCATATCCAACACTAGCACTCAATAAGTTTAGTGTGTCGTTAGATAAGGTGTTCGTAGTTTCTTATAACAATATATTTTGTTATCATATCCAACACTAGCACTCAATAAGTTTAGTGTGTCGTTAGATAAGGTGTTCGTAGTTTCTTATAACAATATATTTTGTTATCATATCCAACACTAGCACTCAATAAGTTTAGTATGTCGTTAGATAAGGCGTTCGTAGTTTCTTATAACAATATATTTTGTTATCATATCCAACACTAGCACTCAATAAGTTTAGTATGTCGTTAGATAAGGTGTTCGTAGTTTATTATAACAATATATTCTGTTATCATATCCAACACTAGCACTCAATAAGTTTAGTGTGTCGTTAGACAAGGTGTTCGTAGTTTCTTATAACAATATATTTTGTTATCATATCCAACACTAGCACTCAATAAGTTTAGTGTGTCGTTAGATAAGGTGTTCGTAGTTTCTTATAACAATATACTTTGTTATCATATCCAACACTAGCACTCAATAAGTTTAGTGTGTCGTTAGATAAGGTGTTCGTAGTTTCTTATAACAATATATTCTGTTATCACATCCTTACAACTGTATAAACTCTTGAGTGTTACATCCTAACACTAACAGACTAAATCAGCGAAACTTCTAAACGTCAGGTTCCTTTTAATACAAAAATATACACGTTTTTCTTAGCGGTAAGTTGACATCTTACTAATTTCCTCGCTAGAATAGCGGTATGTCCACGGATTTACAACGCTAAAATCAGGTGTTCGATTCCACTCGGCGGGCTCAGCAGATAGCCCGAGGTGGCTTTGCTATAAGAAAGACACAAACCCACATGTTACCAAACATCACACAGTAGAAAAAAGAATACATTATACTGGTACACGAGGGCACCAGATATCTTGATATAATAAAACTTTTTAGAAATAATTAATAGCCCTTGAAAGAATAGTGTTAGCGGACAAAGTGCTTTATTATTGTCTGATAGTGTCATAATTAAGTGTTTAAATAGTGTTATTGGACAAAGTGCTTTATTGTTGTCTGATAGTGTCATAATGAAGTGTTAAAATAGTGTTAGCGGAAAAAGTGCTTTATTATTGTCTGATAGTGTCATAATTAAGTGTTAAAATAGTGTTAGTGGACAAAATGCTTTATTATTGACTGATAGAGTCATAATTAAGTGTTAAAATATCGTTAGTGGACAAAATGCTTTATTATTGTCTGATAGTGTCATAATTAAGTGTTAATTTCAACCAGTTCTTTTCCTAAAGTGTTAAGTGTTAATCTCAGAAATAACAACAACGAGTGTCGAGATCTGCTTTATTCAAGAATTTAAAATTGGTTTTATTCGAAATTCAGATAATTTAATAAAATTTCAAACTTAGAAGTGTTAGCTGTTAATGTCTTTATAACCTACCAACATTTGGTCTATATTCTTTCTTCCGAGACAGTAAAATTACAACATTTATATTTGCTAGTGTTATATCTGCGTGTTCTAATTTTCAAATGAACAAAGCTAGATTGGCTCTGAGAACAATATTAACTCTCTCTTTGTTAGCTGCAACTTTTGTCAGAATAGCTTTATTTATTAATAAAAGAAGTTAACAGATTTTAAACTACACAAGTTCTGTTAGTCCTAAAATAACGCTTGGACATTAATACAAAACAAGGTATTGATGTTACAAGATCAGATTACATCAAAGTAATTGAACTGTAATTTATTCGTTTGGTTATAGAGCGTAAAGCAGCTTTGTATTGTTTAATTTATCAGCTTTTGAGATCTGATACACAAAACAACTAGTTACCTCCAAACGCCAATCGGCGTCTCCTCGTAACGTCACTGACATCTGGTACAGCAAAGCTGGCTGTTGTAGGATAACGTCTCATGCATTTTGTGCATTTCGTTTTTTTAAATATCTACTTTCACTTGACAACACTTCATTCGCTTCTTAGAATTTTCAAGTTTCTACCTGACAATCTTTTCATCTGTATCTTACTGGTGGGTGAAAACAGCTTTACACAGAATAACTAACCTTAGTTTACCATAAGAAACGTTGTTCTGGTATCAACTATTTGTATCAGACTTTAGTTTACCATAAGAAACGTTGTTCTGGTATCAACTATTTGTATCAGACTTCAGTTTACCATAAGAAACGTTGTTCTAGTATCAACTATTTGTATCAGACTTCAGTTTACTATAAGAAAGGTTGTTCTAGTATCAACTATTTGTATCAGACTTAAATTTACTACAAGGAAGGTTGTTCTAGTATCAACTATTTGTATCAGACTTCAGTTTACTATAAGAAAGGTTGTTCTAGTATCAACTATTTGTATCATACTTCAGTTTACTATAAAAAAGGTTGTTCTAGTATCAACTATTTGTATCAGACTTCAATTTACTATAAGAAAAATTGTTCCAGTGTAAAGTACTTGTTTTCTTTCTCTGAAGCTTATATTTATTTCCCAGTGTAATTAAAATGTCAGGTGGTAAAACGGTGTAACTTATATATGTATATATATTTTTGTTGTTAATTATGTTGAAGTTTGTACATGGACAGGAATACCTAAACAACCACAACACCGTTTTGAAAGTTAATAAAGTTAAACTTACCAAACTAGCAATTCAACTTTTTTGTTTGGGATAGCAACTCGGGAAAGATGAAAGTTGGGTTAAAGGTCAAGAGAATGGCATGAAAAATCACGTTTTCCAGTATTTCTCGTGCACTGGCACAATAGAGTTCTCTGCCTATGAAATTATTCGGTAATTACACGAAACACCTGCGTCTGTTCTTTTTCCGGTATTTTAATGATGTATCAGGTTCACATCATACTGTGAAAAATCGTGTAGATTTAATGCTCTTTGCCATCAAATGGTAAAATAACCCACTTTATTCGTTTGGTTTAATGTCGTGGTTAAAAGATTCACTAAAATTTAATCAGTCCTGCTTTTATTGAATTGTTTCTGTCGTAGAATACATGTTTGTATCCCTACCTTGTTTCTTTAGTTACTATGTAGTGAGTTTTGTATGGCTTTGTTTTTCATACCATTTTGGTTTTTTTTTCTTACCATGTAGAGAGTTTTGTGTGGTTTTGTTTTTCATACTTTTTTGTTTTTTTTTCTTACCATGTAGAGGGTTTTGTATGGTTTTGTTTTTCATACCTTTTTTGGTTTTTTTTCTTACCATGTAGAGAGTTTTGTATGGTTTTGTTTTTCATACCTTTTTTGTTGTTTTTTTTTCTTACCATGTAGAGAGTCTTGTATGGTTTTGTTTTTCTTACCATTTTTGTTTTTTTTTCTTACCATGTAGAGAGTTTTGTATGGTTTTGTTTTTCATACCTTTTTGGTTTTTTTTCGTACCATGTAGAGAGTTTTGTATGGTTTGGTTTTTCATATTTTTTTTGTTTCGTTTTTTCTTACAATGTAGAGAGTTTTGTATGGTTTAGTTTTTCATACCTTTTTGTTTTGTTTTTTTACCATGTAGAGAGTTTTGTATGGTTTTGTTTTTCATACCTTTTTTTTTTCTTACCATGTAGAGAGTTTTGTATGGTTTTGTTTTTCATACCTTTGTTGTTTTTTTTCTTACCATGTAGTGATTTTGTGTGGTTTTGTTTCTCACACATTTTTGTTTCTTTTCTTACCATGTAAAGAGTTTTGTATGGTTTTGTTTCTCACACCTTTTTTGTTTCTTTTCTTACCATGTAGATAGTTCTGTATGGTTTTGTGTCTCATACCTTTTTTGTTTTTTTTCTTACCATGTAGTGTGTTTTGTATGGTTTTGTTTCTCATATTTTTTGTTTCTTTTTTTACCATGTAGAGTGTTTTGTATGGTTTTGTTTCTCATATTTTTTGTTTCTTTTTTAACCATGTAGAGAGTTCTGTATGGTTTTGTGTCTCATACCTTTTTTGTTTTTTTTCTTACCATGTAGTGTGTTTTGTATGGTTTTGTTTCTCATATTTTTTGTTTCTTTTTTTACCATGTAGAGTGTTTTGTATGGTTTTGTTTCTCATATTTTTTGTTTCTTTTTTTACCATGTTGAGAGTTTTGTGTGGTTTTGTGTCTCATACCTATTTGTTTCTTTACTTTTTATATAGTGATTTTTGTATCGTTTTGTGTCTCATACCTATCTCTTTTCTTTACTTTCTACGTAGTGGTTTTTGTGTGGTTTTGTGTTTGATACGTATCTTGTTTCTTTTCTTACCATGTAGTGATTTTGTATGGTTTTGTACTTCTCCTTAGCTTGTTACTTTGCATGGTGTATAGTGCTTTTGTATTTCATACCTACTTTGTTTTTGTACTTACTATGTAGTTGTTTTTGTGTGGTTTTGTATTTCATATCTACTTTGTTTTTGTACTTACTATGTAGTGGTTTTTGTATGGTTTTGTATTTCATTACCTCAATGTTTCGTTTTAGAAATCTTGTATCATTGCTATTTTCCGTATCCCTCGTAGACTTTATTGAGGTTTAGGAACAACGCTGGAACTTTTGTCATTTGTTCTGGCGGGAAACCATTTATCAAAACAAGTTTGGAAGTGACTTGTTTTTATGTGTAGAAGGAAGAGATAATTTACGATCCTCGTTGTCAACAAGGAAGAAAATAATTCTACGTTATAGATATTACACGTAAAGTACTTCTCTGTCGAGAAATAATCTACCTTTCTGGATTATTAACCATTTTGGGTTACTAAAGGTTTGCTTTCACGTGACCAAAATTAAGACTTTCCATTGGTGCTTCATTACAGGTGGCTAAAAGTGTGCTTTTATTGATCAAAATTTTTAATTTACAGAACTTCTTACAGAGCCACATGTCAGTAAAAGGTTTTTACAGAGCCACATGTCAGTAAAAGGTTCTCACAGAGCCACATGTCAGTAAAAGGTTCTTACAGAGCTATACGTCAGTAAAAAGTTCTTACAGAGCCACACGTCAGTAAAAAGTTCTTACAGAGCCACACGTCAGTAAAAAGTTCTTACAAAGCCACAGGTCAGTAAAAAGTTCTTACAGAGCCACACGTCAGTAAAAGGTTCTTACAGAGCCACACGTCATTAAAAGGTTCTTACAGAGCCACACGTCAGTGAAAGGTTTTTACAGAGCCACACGTCAGTAAAAAGTTCTTACAGAGCCACACGTCAGTAAAAAGTTCTTACAGAGCCACATGTCAGTAAAAAGTTCTTACAGAGCCACATGTCAGTAAAAGGTTCTTACAGAGCCACACGTCAATAAAAGGTTCTTACAGAGCCACACGTCAGTAAAAGGTTCTTACAGAGCCACACGTCAGTAAAAAGTTCTTACAGAGCCACACGTCAGTAAAAGGTTCTGACAGAGCCACATGTCAGTAAAAAGTTCTAACAGAGCTACACGTCAGTAAAAAGTTCTTACAGAGCCACACGTCAGTAAAAGGTTCTTACAGAGCCACATGTATTAAGTCGAAAAGCTGGACTACCAGTTAATAAATGTGTTTTTTATGTCTAATCTGTATTAAGTCGTTCTTGTAAAGCTGGACTACCAGACTTAGTGATAATGTTCAACTAAAGGTTGATAAAGGTGTGACCTGAATTATGACTTTACAGTAATGCTGGACTATCTGTTAATAGTTACAATTTACATTTTACATAAGAGGAAATTAAATATATCTCATTGTTTGTATCATTCGCTGCTTTTTTAGTTGCTATGGTTACTCACTTTTCGAAAATTACGTCTTAAAGCGATAGCTTAAAGTGGTAAACGGTCATAGAGCGACGTAAGTGTGAAAGCTCGACGTCATCAGGCCTAAAATGTTTTTATTATTTTTACAGTTGTAAGCGATTCCTCTAGTAATAGAACAGTGTGTTTCCTAATATAATAATATGTATAGTGTAAAATATATTTTTGTTTGTTTCTTATTAAGCAGTTTTCGATACTACAGCAGATATCGAAACTGAAATTGTAGCATCGTAAGACTTGTATCTGAGCATGGGTGAATGGGGGAGTTAATCTTTTTTTTTCCAAACTCTCAAGTGTTATAAAATAACATTTTAGTAAATGAATTAACAAAGATGTTCAGTCTCATCGAGATATGAGACTTAAAAACTTTAGTTTTATCTTCTTTATTGTTCACCAAAAAAGCCCTCGTGTAGCTTTGCGCGAAAACTCAAAACAAACCAAACCAAAAAATAAACTTGTTTTTGAGACAAGTTGTCAAAATATTGAAATTTTAGTGTTGAAACACAAATATTCTACAGATGAAAAACAAATTCCACCATCCACATTTTCTAAGACACGACATACCAGCCATATGGTCTAAGACAAGAAACGCCAACCACATGGTTTAACAACATCAGCTGGCCATATGGTTTACGAAAAGAATACTAATCATATGGTTAAACAACAACAGCCGACCACATGGTTTAAGATATATCACACCAAACATGTGATTTGAAATCAAATTACACCAAACAGGTGTTTAAGGTAGAATACACCAATTACCTGACTTAAGACAAAATATAGGAATGATGTGTTTATTAAACATATCCACTGTTTAATGTGTTTGGAAGTATTTAACACTTTAATTGTAAAATGTGGTTGAATAATAATTAGTTACTGTAAACAGAACATACACTTACATACATTTCATTCGTAAATAAATCATTACTCTAAACAATATAAAATTATTTCGATACTAGGAAATGATATGACGATATTTTATTTGTAATAATGGGATGATATCCTGGAATATACTTCTGATATCATGCTCTAAGAATATAATGTTCAATATGAGAAAAATATTTGTATTTCAGCTTGTATTCAGAAATATTCAGTTTATGAACAATAAGTGTGATATTTACGTTATAATTATAATTAATTCGTAACTTCAGTTCAACGCCTGGAATAAATTGATTCTTGACAGCCTATAGTATACTGACTCATAAGTCGTTCACTTGTGACATCGAGAGACGAAGGTAACCTAAACTAAGAATATACACTGCTACCATAACCTACTACCACGTGTGTTCATTATCTGTTACCATAACTTATTACCACCTGTGTTCATTATCTGTTACCATAACCTACTACCATCTGTGTTCATTATCTGTTACCATAATCTACTACCACCTGCCTCCATTATTTGTTACCATAATCTACAACCACTTGCCTCCATTATCTGCTACCATAACCTACTACCATCTGTGTTCATTATCTGTTACCATAACATATTACCCTCTGTGTTCATTATCTGTTACCATAACCTACTATCATCTGTATTTATTATTTGCTACCATAATCTACTACCAATTGTCTCCAGTATCTATTACCATAACTTACTACCTTCTGTGTTCATTATATATCACCTACCTTTATGAACTAATACTATTATTACATACAACCTTGTATCACTGTTTTTGCTTGCTTGTTTTATGAAATTAAACACAAATGGGTTGTCTGTGCTCTGCACACCACGGGTATCGAAACTCGGTTTTTAGTGGTGCCAATCTGCAGACGTACTGCTGTATTAGTGGGGAGGGTTTGCCATCTGTCGTCATGACCTTCTACCTCAGTCTATCGCTACAAAATATGATCTGATATTATGTCTTTGTTGAATGTATACATCAAGAAAGTATCGGATAACTTCACGAGGTTACATCAGAGGTGACGACTAATGGTTAGTCGATATTAACCTGGTTGTAGCGACAACGAATCAGTCAGGTGAGACGAGTTTGGTGCGACTCAGAAGGAGGTATTCTCTCTCCTGGGAAACATAACACCAGCGTGGTATAACGGACTCCACAACTCACAGGATGTGAGGTTCATGTTGGGCCACATCGTGAGAAAATCTTTTCAACAAACTATATTATTTCCTGATGTACCTCTAGTTTGTTTTACTGGAAAGTTAACTTTTAGCTTCCCAAGTGATCATCTTGAATTAGAAAAATAAATATCCAACAGAGATCCCCGATTATCTTTGCTAAATCTAGAAATTGTTTCGATTATTTTAAGAAAACTGTCACGAGACAACAATCAACTATAACAACATTTAGTTTAGTCTAAGTTATTATCTCTAAAACGAAATATGGATGCCGTACTTACAGTTAATTAAAGCCCAAGAAGACCTAAATCCCAGAACACAATAACGAAGTGGAATCCACGTTTGGTGTTTATTTTAAATTGTTAGTTATACTCGCCAGGGATGAAATGCAAGTCTTTCTGAGAGACTGGATAGGTAGTTGACAATAGGTGACTATTTCATAGTTTTCTTATGCTCGCCAGGTATGAAATAGAAGTCTTTCTAAGAAACTGGGCAGATAGCTGACAATAGGTGACTATTTTATAGTTTCCTTATTCTCCACAGGGAATGAAATACAAGTCCTAAGAAACTGGGCAGATAGCTGACAATAGGTGACTATTTCATAGTTTTCTTATGTTCGCCAGGTATGAAATAGAAGTCTTTCTGAGAAACAGGACAGTTAGCTGACAATAGGTGACTATTTTATAATTTCTTTATATTCGCCAGGTATGAAATGCAAGTCCTAAGAAACTGGGCAGATAGCTGACAATAGGTGACTATTTCATAGTTTCCTTATTCTCCACAGGGAATGAAATACAAGTCCTAAGAAACTGGGCAGATAGCTGACAATAGGTAACTATTTCATAGTTTCCTTATTCTCCACAGGGAATGAAATACAAGTCCTAAGAAACTGGGCAGTTAGCTGAAAATAGGTGACTATTTCATAGTTTCTTTATATTCGCCAGGTATGAAATACAAGTCCTAAGAAACTGGGCAGATAGCTGACAATAGGTGACTATTTCATAGTTTCCTTATTCTCCACAGGGAATGAAATACAAGTCCTAAGAAACTGGGCAGTTAGCTGAAAATAGGTGACTATTTCATAGTTTCTTTATATTCGCCAGGCATGAAATACAAGTCCTAAGAAACTGGGCATTTAGCTGACAATAGGTGACTATTTCATAGTTTCTTTATACTAGCCAGGTATGAAATAGAAGTCTTTCTGAGAAACAGGACAGTTAGCTGACAATAGGTGACTATTTGGTGTCTGATTAGTTTATTATTCCTGGTTGTCAGTATTTGTTCCCCAAAAGGAAGAGCAATATTGAACTATTTCTATGGAAGCTCAGAAAACTGGTCTGATTCTTATAGTAACAGCTTAGTTATAAAACACGAGTTTTTGATGTAAATTTCAGGGTAATCATCTCATCATAACTATCTTAAAACTGGTCTGATTCTTATAGTAATAGCGTAGTTATAAAACATGAGTTTTTGATGTAAATTTCAGGGTAATCATCTCATCATAACTATCTTAAAACTGGTCTGATTCTTATAGTAACAGCTTAGTTATAAAACGCGAGTTTTTGATGTAAATTTCATGGTAATCATCTCATCATAACTATCTTAAAACTGGGCTGATTCTTATAGTAAGAGTTCAGTTATAAAACACGTGTTTTTGATGTACATTTCAGGGTAATCATCTCATCATAAGTATCTTAAAACTGGTCTGATTCTTATAGTAACAGCTTAGTTATAAAACACGTGTTTTTGATGTAAATTTCAGGGTAATCATCTCATCATAAGTATCTTAAAACTGGGCTGATTCTTATAGTAAGAGTTCAGTTATAAAACACGTGTTTTTGATGTAAATATCAGGGTAATCATCTCATCATAACTATCTTAAAACTGGTCTGATTCTTATAGTAACAGCTTAGTTATAAAACACGAGGTTTTGATGTAAATTTCAGGGTAATCATCTCATCATGAGTATCTTAAAACTGGGCTGATTCGTATAGTAAGAGTTCAGTTATAAAACAGTGTTTTTGATGTACACTTCAGGGTAATTATCTCATCATAACTATCTCCAGTATCATTTTTATATTAAGACGTGTGAGAAGAAATAGAATATTTCACTACAGTATTGCTACTTGTCACTATAGGACGGATGGAGAACATTAGACGTTAAAAGAGCACTGGAATATAATAACATTTTATTGGCTGGTAAACATTTCTACACCACGGTTTTACACACATTGTAGGTAGGTGGAAATGGAGGCAGTTCCAGTGTTAGGTAGGGGTGGGTTGGAGTTTAACGAACAGCCTACACGAGAGTTAGGAGAAGGAAGACACCATGCTATTAGTCTCAATTGATAAAAAATACACAGCGCGCAGGAAAACTGGTTACTTCTGTATTTCTTAAGTGGTACAGATGTACTCTTGGATTTCGAAGAGCGAAAATTTCTTGTGTAAAAGCACTGTGGCGCTACCAAGAAACTTCTGAAATAATAATTCTCAAAAGTTAGCTTCTGATTTTACCATCTTCTAACAAAATGGCATTGAATCAATTGTCCAATATGACTGTCTCATGATTTACAAATGAACAGTTTAGGAATACGTGTAAACAAATTTTAAGGATAAGTAGTCTGAAGTTAGCTGATAACAAGGTTAAAAGATAAAAACCTCGGATCTGAACATTTCATCTTTAGCCACTAAAGGTTATTTTATTTATTTTCTGTCACATTAATATGAATATTTTATTTTTCTTGCAAATGAGCAGTTTCCCATTAGCACAGTTTTAAGTGCTAGTTGAGGTACAGAACCGATGTTTACTCTACCATTAGAGAAGAAAAGTTTATAAAACCACGTGAGAAATATATTATATAAACGTGTTCAATTGTCACAAACTTATGGTATTTGTACCAGTTAACTATATAAATCTGTACAATCGTTATCAATTTCTGGTTGTTGTACCAGTTAACTGTATAAGTCTGTACAATTGTTGTCAATAAACTGTGTAAACTTGTACAATTCTTATCAATTTCTGGTTGTTGTACCAGTTAACTATGTATACCTGTACAATTGTTATCAAATATTGGTATTTGTACCAGTTAACTGTATAAACCTGTAAAATTGTTATAAAGTCTTGGTAGTTCTATCAGTTAACTGTATAAACCAGTACAATTGTTACAAACTTTTGGTGGTTGAATCAATTAACTGTATAAACCTGGACAATTGTTATAAACTTCTCGTAGTTGAACCAGTTAACTGTATAAACTTGTACAGTTGTTACAAACCTTTTTAGAATGTACCAGTTAACTGTACAGGTCTGTACAATCGTTATCAATTTCTGATTGTTGTACCAGTTAACTCTACAGGTCTGTACAATAGTTATCAATTTCTGATTGTTGTACCAGTTAACTCTACAGGTCTGTACAATCGTTATCAATTTCTGATTGTTGTACCAGTTAACTCTACAGGTCTGTACAATCGTTATCAATTTCTGATTGTTGTACCAGTTAACTCTACAGGTCTGTACAATCGTTATCAATTTCTGATTGTTGTACCAGTTAACTCTACAGGTCTGTACAATCGTTATCAATTTCTGATTGTTGTACCAGTTAACTCTACAGGTCTGTACAATCGATATCAATTTCTGATTGTTGTACCAGTTAACTCTACAGGTCTGTACAATCGATATCAATTTCTAGCTGTTGTACCAGTTAACTGTGTAAACATGTACAATTGTTATGAAATCTTGGTATTTGTACCAGTTAACTATATAGACCTTTAGAATTGTTATAAACTTCTGGTGGTTGTACCAGTTAACTGTATAAGTCTATCGAGTCGTTATTAATTTCTGGTGGTTGTATCGGTTAACCGTATAAACATGTACTATTGTTACAAATATTCTGTTACATGCAACAATAGTTTTTAATGGCACTTTACTTTCAAGGTTTAAATAGAGCTATTTTGAACACTGTAGTAAATCATATAGTGTTAGTAACAGTATTAAACTCAGAGTCGGACAGTATTCCGTTTTGCTTGTCTTCCCATAACGTGTAGTTACTTTTGTTTTATTTCAGTTCTACGACCTCACTAAAAATGATGAACTTGTTCAAGTTCTACTTAAGAAACGCCGAGTTACTGTTTTTGTCCCGTCGAACGAAGCCTTTTCACGGGCTCGACAATTTGCTCCGGAAGATGAAGAAAGATTAGCTTCATACCATATCGGTTAGTGAACACTTTCCTTTGAGTGCCATCTGTTGTCACTAAATGATACTGCTAATAATTGTTTCTCTGATGTTAAAATTATAGGTGTACTTCACATTCATGGTGTTCCTAACATTTGTGCTTCATTCGGATTTTAGAATTTTTAAAGTAAGAGAGAATAGACTTGAACATATTTTTACGACTTACCCTTTTCAGTCGTAGTTTAGCTAAGAACATACTGATATTCATATATGTATCTCAGAACGGCTGATATGGTAAGAACATACTGATATTCACATATGTATCTCAGAACGGCTGGTATGGTGAGAACATACTGTTATTCATATATGTATCTCAGAACGGCTGGTATGGTAAGAACATACTGATATTCATATATGTATCTCAGAACGGCTGGTATGGTAAGAACATACTGATATTCATATATGTATCTCAGAACGGCTGGTATGGTGAGAACATACTGATATTCACATATGTATCTCAGAACGGCTGGTATGGTGAAAACATACTGATATTCATATATGTATCTCAGAACGGCTGGTATGGTAAGAACATACTGATATTCACATATGTATCTCAGAACGGCTGGTATGGTAAGAACATACTGATATTCATATATGTATCTCAGAACGGCTGGTATGGTAAGAACATACTGATATTCATATATGTATCTCAGAACGGCTGGTATGGTAAGAACATACTGATATTCATATATGTATCTCAGAACGGCTGGTATGGTAAGGACATACTGATATTCATATATGTATCTCAGAACGGCTGGTATGGTAAGAACATACTGATATTCATATATGTATCTCAGAACGGCTGGTATGGTAAGAACATACTGATATTCATGTATGTATCTCAGAACGGCTGGTATGGCAAGAACATACTGATATTCATATATGTATCTCAGAACGGCTGGTATGGCAAGAACATACTGATATTCATATATGTATCTCAGAACGGCTGGTATGGTAAGAACATACTGATATTCATGTATGTATCTCAGAACGGCTGGTATGGTAAGAACATACTGATATTCATATATGTATCTCAGAACGGCTGGTATGGTAAGAACATACTGATATTCATATATGTATCTCAGAACGGCTGGTATGGTAAGAACATACTGATATTCATATATGTATCTCAGAACGGCTGGTATGGTGAGAACATACTGATATTCATATATGTATCTCAGAACGGCTGGTATGGTAAGAACATACTGATATTCATATATGTATCTCAGAACGGCTGGTATGGTAAGGACATACTGATATTCATATATGTATCTCAGAACGGCTGGTATGGTAAGAACATACTGATATTCATGTATGTATCTCAGAACGGCTGGTATGGTAAAAACATACTGATATTCATGTATGTATCTCAGAACGGCTGGTATGGTAAGAACATACTGATATTCATATATGTATCTCAGAACGGCTGGTATGGTAAGAACATACTGATATTTGTATATGTATCTCAGAACGGCTGGTATGGTAAGGACATACTGATATTCATATATGTATCTCAGAACGGCTGGTATTAACACTTTTACTCATAAGGTTGTTGTTGGTTTTGAATTAAGCACAAAGCTACACAATGGGCTGTCTGCGCTCTGCCCACCACGGGTACCGAAACCCGGTTTGTAACGTTGTAAGTCCGCAGACATACCGCTGAGCCGCTGGGGAGCTTTACTGATAAGGAGAGAACAGCACTTCGACCTTCCTAGGTCATTTTCAGGGGAGTACCCATACCAGCCGTTCTGAGATAACATTTTTATTTCTCGTCATCAGGAATGATATTCATATAATTCAAGATCTAATAAATATGTAATTTACACCTGGTGATTTATCATATACTTTCTGATCTTTCGACCCCAGAAAAAGTCGTTTGTTTGTTTTGATACTGAATGAATTCTATTGATCAATGAATCATGTAATTTAATGTAATAAATATTATTTCTTGTTGTTCTAGTGAGTATGGTTGTCACGAGAGATTTGTTCCCTGACTCTATCTATGCTGTTTCCCAAGAAAATCCTCCACTGTACTTCAGCGTGAAAGAACAACCTGGAAATGGAGAAAAGGTAAGACCGACTATAACGTAACTCTGTTCGTAGTGTATTGTGGATAATGTCGTCATGGTTAATTTTATAAACTAACTATCTTTAAAGGTAGAACACCGAGTGACGTCATCACTGGCAACTGGCTCAATAAAACCTACTCTTAATTTTACGTCTAACATACTACCGGTAACCGACGTGAGAAATCTACTCTTGTGTTTATTTCTAACACATTGTTACTGATGGTAACTGACGTTAAGAATCTACTCTTATGCTTATTTCTAACACATTGTTACTGCTGTAACTGGCCTAAATAAAGAATCAACTTTTGTTTTTATCTCTAACACAGTGTTACTGCTGTTAACTGTCCTCAAGAATCTACTCTTGTGTTTATCTCTAACACAGTGTTACTGCTGGTATCTCACGTAAAGAACCTACTACATTAACTACATTAACCTTTTGAAGACAAGCTGTGCACGTGTTTATTTCTAAAGCTCTGTCACAGCGTTAACTGTCTTAAGATAAATTGTACATGTGTTTATTTCTAATACGCTGTTGCTACGTTAATTGTCGTAAATCAATCTGTGCACATATTTTTATCTAAATCTCTGTTACTCCATTAGGTCTCTCAAGAAGAGCTGTACATGTGCCTATTTCTATAGTCCTGTTACCACAGTAGCTGTCTGAAGACAAGCTGTACATGTGTTTATTTCTATAGTCCTGTTACCACAGTAACTGTCTGAACACAAGTTGTCTGGGTGTTTCTTTCTAAAACCCTGTTACTACATTAACTGTGTGAAGACAAACTGTTTATTTCTGAAGTTTTGTTTCTCAGTTATCTCTCTCAAGATGAACTGTGCACGTGTTTGTTGCTCAAGCTTTCTTACTATGTTATCCTTCTCAGACATGCCGTCCCGTGCTCATTTCTAAAGCCCTGTTACTATCTTAACTGTCTTAAGACAAACTGTGGACCTATTTATTTCTAAATCCCTTTTAATATGTTAACTTCTCAAGACAAACTGTAGGCGTGTTTATTTCTAAACACTGTTACTATGCTAACTGTCTCAAGACAAGCTGGGGTAGTCTTTATTTCTAAAGCCCAATTACAACATTAACTGTTTTTAGACAATTGTTTATTTCTAAAGCATTCTTACTACATTAGCTGTTTGAAGACAAGCTGTGTACGTGTTTATTTCTAAATCCCTTTTAATAAGTTAACTTCTCAAGACAAGCTGTAGGCGTGTTTATTTCTAAACACTATGACTTTGTTAACTGTTATTTCTGAAGCCCTGTTACTCTATAAACTTTATGAAGATAAGCTCTACACGTGTTTATTTCTAAACACTGTGACTTTGTTAACTGTTATTTCTGAAGCCCTGTTACTCTATAAACTTTATGAAGATAAGCTCTACACGTGTTTATTTCTAAACACTGTGACTTTGTTGACTGTTATTTCTGAAGCCCTGTTACTCTATAAACATTATGAAGATAAGCTCTACAGGTGTTTATTTCTAAACACTGTGACTTTGTTAACTGTTATTTCTGAAGCCCTGTTACTCTATAAACATTATGAAGATAAGCTCTACACGTGTTTATTTCTAAACACTGTGACTTTGTTAACTGTTATTTCTGAAGCCCTGTTACTCTATAAACATTATGAAGATAAGCTCTACAGGTGTTTATTTCTAAACACTGTGACTTTGTTAACTGTTATTTCTGAAGCCCTGTTACTCTATAAACATTATGAAGATAAGCTCTACACGTGTTTATTTCTAAACACTGTGACTTTGTTGACTGTTATTTCTGAAGCCCTGTTACTCTATAAACATTATGAAGATAAGCTCTACAGGTGTTTATTTCTAAACACTGTGACTTTGTTAACTGTTATTTCTGAAGCCCTGTTACTCTATAAACTTTATGAAGATAAGCTCTACACGGGTTTATTTCTAAACACTATGACTTTGTTAACTGTTATTTCTGAAGCCTGTTACTCTATAAACTTTATGAAGATAAGCTCTACACGTGTTTATTTCTAAACACTGTTACTATGTTAACTGTTATTTCTGAAGCCCTGTTACTCTATAAACATTATGAAGATAAGCTCTACAGGTGTTTATTTCTAAACACTGTGACTTTGTTGACTGTTATTTCTGAAGCTCTGTTACTCTATAAACTTTATGAAGATAAGCTCTACACGTGTTTATTTCTAAACACTGTTACTATGTTAACTGTTATTTCTGAAGCCCTGTTACTCTATAAACATTATGAAGATAAGCTCTACAGGTGTTTATTTCTAAACACTGTGACTTTGTTAACTGTTATTTCTGAAGCCCTGTTACTCTATAAACTTTATGAAGATAAGCTCTACACGTGTTTATTTCTAAACACTGTGACTTTGTTGACTGTTATTTCTGAAGCCCTGTTACTCTATAAACTTTATGAAGATAAGCACTACAGGTGTTTATTTCTAAACACTATGACTTTGTTAACTGTTATTTCTGAAGCTCTGTTACTCTATAAACATTATGAAGATAAGCTCTACACGTGTTTATTTCTAAACACTGTGACTTTGTTAACTGTTATTTCTGAAGCCCTGTTACTCTATAAACTTTATGAAGATAAGCTCTACACGTGTTTATTTCTAAACACTATGACTTTGTTAACTGTTATTTCTGAAGCCCTGTTACTCTATAAACTTTATGAAGATACGCTCTACACGTGTTTATTTCTAAACACTGTGACTTTGTTAACTGTTATTTCTGAAGCCCTGTTACTCTATAAACTTTATGAAGATAAGCTCTACACGTGTTTATTTCTAAACACTGTGACTTTGTTAACTGTTATTTCTGAAGCCCTGTTACTCTATAAACTTTATGAAGATAAGCTCTACACGTGTTTATTTCTAAACACTGTGACTTTGTTGACTGTTATTTCTGAAGCTCTGTTACTCTATAAACTTTATGAAGATAAGCTCTACACGTGTTTATTTCTAAACACTGTGACTTTGTTGACTGTTATTTCTGAAGCCCTGTTACTCTATAAACTTTATGAAGATAAGCTCTACACGTGTTTATTTCTAAACACTGTGACTTTGTTAACTGTTATTTCTGAAGCCCTGTTACTCTATAAACTTTATGAAGATAAGCTCTACACGTGTTTATTTCTAAACACTGTGACTTTGTTAACTGTTATTTCTGAAGCCCTGTTACTCTATAAACTTTATGAAGATAAGCTCTACACGTGTTTATTTCTAAACACTGTGACTTTGTTGACTGTTATTTCTGAAGCTCTGTTACTCTATAAACTTTATGAAGATAAGCTCTACACGTGTTTATTTCTAAACACTGTGACTTTGTTAACTGTTATTTCTGAAGCCCTGTTACTCTATAAACTTTATGAAGATACGCTCTACACGTGTTTATTTCTAAACACTGTGACTTTGTTAACTGTTATTTCTGAAGCCCTGTTACTCTATAAACTTTATGAAGATAAGCTCTACACGTGTTTATTTCTAAACACTGTGACTTTGTTGACTGTTATTTCTGAAGCTCTGTTACTCTATAAACTTTATGAAGATAAGCTCTACACGTGTTTATTTCTAAACACTGTGACTTTGTTGACTGTTATTTCTGAAGCTCTGTTACTCTATAAACTTTATGAAGATAAGCTCTACACGTGTTTATTTCTAAACACTGTGACTTTGTTAACTGTTATTTCTGAAGCCCTGTTACTCTATAAACTTTATGAAGATAAGCTCTACACGTGTTTATTTCTAAACACTGTGACTTTGTTAACTGTTATTTCTGAAGCTCTGTTACTCTATAAACTTTAGGAAGATAAGCTCTACACGTGTTTATTTCTAAACACTGTGACTTTGTTAACTGTTATTTCTGAAGCCCTGTTACTCTATAAACATTATGAAGATAAGCTCTACACGTGTTTATTTCTAAACACTGTGACTTTGTTGACTGTTATTTCTGAAGCCCTGTTACTCTATAAACTTTATGAAGATAAGCTCTACACGTGTTTATTTCTAAACACTGTGACTTTGTTAACTGTTATTTCTGAAGCCCTGTTATTCTATAAACTTTATGAAGATAAGCTCTACACGTGTTTATTTCTAAACACTGTTACTATGTTAACTGTTATTTCTGAAGCCCTGTTACTCTATAAACTTTATGAAGATAAGCTCTACACGGGTTTATTTCTAAACACTGTTACTTTGTTAACTGTTATTTCTGAAGCCCTGTTACTCTATAAACTTTATGAAGATAAGCTCTACACGTGTTTATTTCTAAACACTGTTACTATGTTAACTGTTATTTCTGAAGCCCTGTTACTCTATAAACTTTATGAAGATAAGCTCTACACGTGTTTATTTCTAAACACTGTTACTATGTTAAGTGTTATTTCTGAAGCCCTGTTACTCTATAAACTTTATGAAGATAAGCTCTACACGTGTTTATTTCTAAACACTGTTACTTTGTTAACTGTTATTTCTGAAGCCCTGTTACTCTATAAACTTTATGAAGATAAGCTCTACACGTGTTTATTTCTAAACACTGTTACTATGTTAACTGTTATTTCTGAAGCCCTGTTACTCTATAAACTTTATGAAGATCAGCTCTACACGTGTTTATTTCTAAACGCTGTTACTACATTATTGTTTGAAGAAAAGCTGTGCACGTGTTTGTTTTTAAAACCGTGCTACTACATTAAGTGTTTTAAGACAAGCTCTCTCTAGATACGCTGTGCACGTGTTTGTTTCTAAGGCTCTGTTTCTACGTTAGCTGTTTTAAGACAAGCTCTGCATGTATTTATTTGTGAAGCCGTGTTACTACTTTTACTCTGTAATGACAAGCTCTGAACGTGTTTATTTCTAAAGCTCTGTTACTTTGTTAACTGTCTCAAGACAATCTGTGAATATTTTAATGTCTATCTAGTATCACCTAGTTACTCGTAACTCACTAACTCACTCAAACGAATCTGTTGACGTCTGGTACAAATGTTCATTGTTTCAACAGGAGTATTTCGTCAACAACGCCAAGCTTCTAGAAGACAGAGACTATAATGTGGATGACGGTAAACAGAAACTTTATATAATCGATGAAGTCTTAGAGCCTTATAGATCAACAGAAAATCTTCCGCCTGATGCCTGGGAGCTTCTCAGCAATCCAAGTCTTTATAACATAAGGGAAGAACTGAGGTCAGTTTTTGTTTCTCTTAATAGCATTTTGTAGAATACATTGAATGCGTGTTTTATCAGTTTTTACATTATCCATAGTCTAAATATTTTAATCAATCCGAATAGTGAATGTATATGTATAGAGAGATATATATGCCAGCTATGTATTTTGAACAGTTTGTATTGTGTATGCTGGTTATGTATTTTATTCTGAGGTACATTTTCAGTCATTTTTATGGTTAACTACGGTTACCTTCAAATGTGTATACAATGTAACAAATCTCCATCAGTTGGATAATGTTATGTAGAGAACATGTTCTTATCATGGTAAAGTATGATTACCATGAAATGTGTATACATTATAACTAACCACCATCAGTTGGATAATGTTACATAGAGAACATGTTCTTACCATGGTAAAGTATGATTACCATGAAATGTGTATACATTATAACTAACCACCATCAGTTGGATAATGTTACATAGAGAACATGTTCTTATCATGGTAAAGTATGATTACCATGAAATGTGTGTACATTATAACTAACCACCATCAGTTGGATAATGTTATGTAGAGAACATGTTCTTATTATGGTAAAGTATGATTACCATGAAATGTGTGTACATTATAACTAACCACCATCAGTTGGATAATGTTATGTAGATAACATGTTCTTATCATGGTAAAGTATGATTACCATGAAATGTGTGTACATTATAACTAACCACCATCAGTTGGATAATGTTATGTAGATAACATGTTCTTACCATGGTAAAGTATGATTACCATGAAATGTGTATACATTATAACTAACCACCATCAGTTGGATAATGTTACATAGAGAACATGTTCTTATCATGGTAAAGTATGATTACCATGAAATGTGTGTACATTATAAATAACCACCATCAGTTGGATAATGTTATGTAGAGAACATGTTCTTATTATGGTAAAGTATGATTACCATGAAATGTGTGTACATTATAACTAACCACCATCAGTTGGATAATGTTATGTAGAGAACATGTTCTTATCATGGTAAAGTATGATTACCATGAAATGTGTATACATTATAACTAACCACCATCAGTTGGATAATGTTACATAGAGAACATGTTCTTATCATGGTAAAGTATGATTACCATGAAAGTGTGTACATTATAACTAACCACCATCAGTTGGATAATGTTACATAGAGAACATGTTCTTATCATGGTAAAGTATGATTACCATGAAATGTGTGTACATTATAACTAACCACCATCAGTTGGATAATGTTATGTAGAGAACATGTTCTTATCATGGTAAAGTATGATTACCATGAAAGTGTGTACATTATAACTAACCACCAACAGTTGGATAATGTTATGTAGAGAACATGTTCTTATCATGGTAAAGTATACATGGCAACATGTTATTTTAATTAAATTATAATGATGGCAGAAAATTACTGAGACATCTGATAAGAAATAGAAAAATACAAAAGGTAAATAATAACGTACAGTAAGTTATATAAGAACGTATTATTAGGTATATAAGAACGTACAATAAGGTGCACAAGAACATACAATGAGGTATATAAGAACGTATTATTAGGTATATAAGAACGTACATTAAGGTGCACAAGAACATACAATGAGATATATAAGAACGTAGAATAAGGTGTATAAGAACATACAATAAGTTATTTGATATCGTACAATAAGGTATATAAGAACATATAATAAAGTATATAAGAACATACAATAAGGTATATAAGAACGTACAATAAGGTATTTGATATCGTACAATAAGGTATATAATAATATATAATAAGGTATATAAGAACATACAATAAGGTATATAAGAACATAAAGCAAGGTATGAAGAACTGACAATAAGTTATATTAGAACATACAATAAAGTATATAAGAACGTACAATAAGGTATTTGATATCGTACAATAAGGTATATAATAATATATAATAAAGTATATAAGAACATACAATAAGGTATATAAGAACGTACAATAAGGTATTTGATATCGTACAATAAGGTATATAATAATATATAATAAAGTATATAAGAACATACAATAAGGTATATAAGAACGTACAATAAGGTATTTGATATCGTACAATAAGGTATATAATAATATATAATAAGGTATATAAGAACATACAATAAGGTATATAAGAACATAAAACAAGGTATGAAGAACTGACAATAAGTTATATTAGAACATACAATAAAGTATATAAGAACGTACAATAAGGTATTTGATATCGTACAATAAGGTATATAATAATATATAATAAAGTATATAAGAACATACAATAAGGTATATAAGAACGTACAATAAGGTATTTTGGAACCTTGAGTAAGGTATAAAGAACATACAATGAGATATATAAGAACGTACATTAAGGTGCACAAGAACATACAATGAGATATATAAGAACGTAGAATAAGGTGTATAAGAACATACAATAAGTTATTTGATATCGTACAATAAGGTATATAAGAACATACAATATAGTATATAAGAACGTACAATAAGGTATTTTGGAACCTTGAGTAAGGTATAAAGAACATATAATAAGGTATATACGAGCATACAATAAGGTATGTAAGATCGTTCAATAAGGTATATAAGGACATAAACAATGTACATAAGAACGTACAATAAGGAATATAAAAACGTTCAATTTACTCGTATTCTGAACCTGTGATTATAATATTCAGTGCAATGGCTTCACGTGTGAGAAAAGAAGAACAAGTCGATACTTTTACCAAAGTTGGGAACCACACTTATTTCATTCCAATTGGCGAAGAAAATGGCCCAACTGGAAGCAGGATCAGAGATGTTGACAGTAACGTAAGTATAGTTTTGCAACAAGCATCTCACTCTATCGGTTCATGTAACGGAATATTTATGTGATGTATTTCTATGCCATAAATATTTAAATATATGCTATATCATTACAAGACAATAAATGTGTTTAAAATATATGTTGAACAAAGTGATGATATTATAAAATTAACGAACAAACTCAATATCTAGTATTCTATCAGTTCGACAAACACTCATGAAAGTAAAATTAGTGGTTAAATATCTAGTATTCTATCAGTTCGACAAACACTCATGAAAGTAAACTTAGTGGTTAAATATCTAGTATTCTATCAGTTCGATAAACACTCATGAAAGTAAACTTAGTGGTTAAATATCTAGTATTCTATCAGTTCGATAAACACTCATGAAAGTAAACTTAGTGGTTAAATATCTAGTATTCTATCAGTTCGATAAACACTCATGAAAGTAAACTCAGTGGTTAAATATCTAGTATTCTGTCAGTTCGATAAACACTCATGAAAGTAAACTTAGTGGTTAAATATCTAGTATTCTATCAGTTTGATAAACACTCATGAAAGTAAACTTAGTGGTTAAATATCTAGTATTCTATCAGTTCGATAAACACTCATGAAAGTAAACTTAGTGGTTAAATATCTAGTATTCTATCAGTTTGATAAACACTCATGAAAGTAAACTTAGTGGTTAAATATCTAGTATTCTATCAGTTCGATAAACACTCATGAAAGTAAACTTAGTGGTTAAATATCTAGTATTCTATCAGTTCGATAAACACTCATGAAAGTAAACTCAGTGGTTAAATATCTAGTATTCTGTCAGTTCGATAAACACTCATGAAAGTAGACTTAGTGGTTAAATATCTAGTATTCTATCAGTTTGATAAACACTCATGAAAGTAAACTTAGTGGTTAAATATCTAGTATTCTATCAGTTCGATAAACACTCATGAAAGTAAACTTAGTGGTTAAATATCTAGTATTCTATCAGTTTGATAAACACTCATGAAAGTAAACTTAGTGGTTAAATATCTAGTATTCTATCAGTTCGATAAACACTCATGAAAGTAAACGTAGTGGTTAAATATTTAGTATTCTATCAGTTCGATAAACACTCATGAAAGTAAACTTAGTGGTTAAATATTTAGTATTCTATCAGTTCGATAAACACTCATGAAAGTAAACTTAGTGGTTAAATATCTAGTATTCTATCAATTCGATAAACACTCATGAAAGTAAACTTAGTGGTTAAATATCTAGTATGCTATCAATTCGATAAACACTCATGAAAGTAAACTTTGTGGTTAAATATCTAGTATCCTATCAGTTCGATAAACACTCATGAAAGTAAACTTTGTGGTTAAATATCTAGTATCCTATCAGTTCGATAAACACTCATGAAAGTAAACTTAGTGGTTAAATGTCTAGTATTCTATCAGTTCGATAAACACTCATGAAAGTAAACTTAGTGGTTAAATATCTAGTATGCTATCAATTCGATAAACACTCATGAAAGTAAACTTAGTGGTTAAATATCTAGTATGTTATCAATTCGATAAACACTCATGAAAGTAAACTTTGTGGTTAAATATCTAGTATCCTATCAGTTCAATAAACACTCATGAAAGTAAACTTAGTGGTTAAATATCTAGTATTCTATCAGTTTGATAAACACTCATGAAAGTAAACTTAATGGTTAAATTTCTAGTATTTCATCAGTTCGATAAACTTAGTGGTTAAATATCCAGTATTCTATCAATTCGACAAACACTCATGAAGGTAAACTTGGGTGCTAATTTTCTATCTGCTTGTTGGTTGTACGTTATATATATAAAGTGTCTCTCAAGTAAATAAAGTTTTCTACTCATTTGACAGGTGATCAAGGGTCACGTGATTTCCATTATGTTCTCTTCACTAGAACAGCAGGGAACGAAGGTTACATTTCCAACAACCCTCGTGTTGAAATTAAGTTTGTCAATCAGAGTAATTCATTTGACAGTGAAACAAGTATGTATTTATTTGGTGATCACCTTTGAACTCACATTTTGTGACGTCATTTTCTGTATGTATGATGGTCATTCAGAAGAAAATATGGTTTTTTCTTCACTTTTATTGGCTAAGGTAACTGTAATAAACTATAACTAATAAACTAAACACACTATTTTAAACTTTCACTAACCAGACATCGCTGAACTGCCTTGAAATTCTTCAGATGTATTATGGAAAGATAAGTGTAGTGTGACCAACCGAATTGTGGATAGGACTTTTCAGAACATTAATTATCTGGATGTAACTATCAACAGTCTGAGTATGTTGTCATCTTAGACTACGAGTTGTCTCTGTGTGTTGTCCTTCTGGACTGTCAATTGTCTGGGTGTGTTGTCCTTGTAGACTATTAGTTATCTAGATGTGTTATCCTTCCAGACTATCAGTTGTCTGGATGTGTTGTTAACCCAGGCTATCAACTGTCTGGGTGTGTTGTCATCCCGAACTATGAGTTATCTCTGTGTGTTGTCATCTCAGACTATGAGTTATCTAGATGTGTTATCCTTCTAGACTATCAGTTGTGTGGATGTGTTGTAATTCCAGATTATCAACTGTTTGAGTATGTTGTCATCCCGAACTATGAGTTATCTCTGTGTGTTTCCTTGTAGACTATTAGTTATCTAGATGTGTTATCCTTCTTGACTATCAGTTGTGTGGATGTGTTGTAATTCCAGATTATCAACTGTTTGAGTGTGTTGTCATCCCGAACTATGAGTTATCTCTGTGTGTTGTCCTTGTAGACTATTAGTTATCTAGATGTGTTATCCTTCTAGACTATCAGTTGTGTGGATGTGTTGTAATTCCAGATTATCAACTGTTTGAGTATGTTGTCATCCCGAACTATGAGTTATCTCTGTGTGTTGTCATCTCAGACTATGAGTTATCTAGATGCGTTATCCTTCTAGACTATCAGTTGTGTGGATGTGTTGTAATTCCAGATTATCAACTGTTTGAGTGTGTTGTCATCCCGAACTATGAGTTATCTCTGTGTGTTGTCCTTGTAGACTATTAGTTATCTAGATGTGTTATCCTTCCAGACTATCAGTTGTGTGAATGTGTTGTAATTCCAGATTATCAACTGTTTGAGTGTGTTGTCATCCCGAACTATGAGTTATCTCTGTGTGTTGTCCTTGTAGACTATTAGTTATCTAGATGTGTTATCCTTCTAGACTATCAGTTGTGTGGATGTGTTGTAATTCCAGATTATCAACTGTTTGAGTATGTTGTCATCCCGAACTATGAGTTATCTCTGTGTGTTGTCCTTGTAGACTATGAGTTATCTAGATGCGTTATCCTTCTAGACTATCAGTTGTGTGGATGTGTTGTAATTCCAGATTATCAACTGTTTGAGTGTGTTGTCATCCCGAACTATAAGTTATCTCTGTGTGTTGTCCTTGTAGACTATTAGTTATCTAGATGTGTTATCCTTCCAGACTATCAGTTGTGTGGATGTGTTGTAATTCCAGATTATCAACTGTTTGAGTGTGTTGTCATCCCGAACTATGAGTTATCTCTGTGTGTTGTCCTTGTAGACTATTAGTTATCTAGATGTGTTATCCTTCTAGACTATCAGTTGTGTGGATGTGTTGTAATTCCAGATTATCAACTGTTTGTGTGTGTTGTCATCCCGAACTATGAGTTATCTCTGTGTGTTGTCCTTGTAGACTATTAGTTATCTAGATGTGTTATCCTTCTTGACTATCAGTTGTGTGGATGTGTTGTAATTCCAGATTATCAACTGTTTGAGTATGTTGTCATCCCGAACTACGAGTTATCTCTGTGTGTTGTCATCTCAGACTATGAGTTATCTAGATGTGTTATCCTTCTAGACTATTAGTTGTCTCTGGGTGTTGTCCTCACAGAGTTCCCAAAACATAAAGTGTGAAAATACGTGATTTTGTATTTTACAGTCGTTGTCATTAGACGATATAGTTGAAGTGGTACATTCCTAAAAGATCATGATAATGAATCATTGTTATAAGAATACCCCATCTCCTTCAAAATAACTGTTTCTTTTACTTGTTTAACTTATACAATTTTCCATTCTGAACAACTATCTAACATGCAGAATGTTTCTTTCTGTGTATTTATTTACATTTTGTACTGGGCAATCGTGTAACTATTATTACATTGGTTTATATCTCATGTTTCCTGTTTTGTTTGTAAAACTTGTCGTAATTTCGTATGTAGAAAAAGAAATTTGTCCATAAAGTAATTTTTTTTATTCAATGATATAATACAGTTAATATTTTCAGTAATTCAACATTACTTATTGTCAGTTTTCGTAAGAAGCAACACGTTCCAGGAAAACCAAGCTCACCATAAAGGAGTTGTTTTGTCTAAGATCGTTCGAGCTAATATTCCACTAAGGAATGGTGTGGTCCATCTGATCGAGCATCCGCTAATGATCATAGACATTAGCGTATGGGACTTATCCAGAGCAAGGGGACAAAAACTGTCGTAAGAATTACAATAATTCAGTTTTGTGTTGAGTAAGACATTTTGAAATTCAAATTGAGCTTCATTTTCTGTATGAACTTCAGAAATCACTAAACACTAAGAATACAAACTTCAGGATACAAAGGTTAGTATAGATGTCAACTTTAGAACGGAAGGGTTGGTATAAATTTAGACATTAGGATAGATAGGTTAGAATAAATCTAAACTTTAGAATACAGAGGTTTTGTACGGATGAGCACACCTTTAGATCTAGATATTTATTATACCATTCTCAGTAGCTTTCAGTTTTATCAATAACTATATATATCTGTGATTCACTCAACACTGTGAATCTATCCAGTGTGAAGATAATATAGTAGACGAACATGGTATATAAAGGTTATCTTGTAGTATTCGAGTTATACCGAGTTTATGAAAATCTATTGATATATTTTAGGTAAGTTAATTTATTCAGAATTTACATTTCAGACATATATATATATAATTATTTATTTGAATTGAAATATAAATTTTTTGCATCTAATTCGATAACGGTTTTCAACAATTAAAGATGATTTCAAATGAACGTAATTAATATGTTTAACTAATTGTTTAAACAGAATGGTATATAGTTCTCGTATTACATTGAGTTTCATTAAGTAATTTTGGTCACGTGATTGCAGGGAATACATGCAATTGGTTAAGGAAGCATCACCGGATTTTGATTTCAATATCCGTAACGCTGTAGAGAAGACAGTTTTTGTGCCCACAAACGAAGCTATCCAAGAGGTGGAACCAGAGAAACTGGAAATGTTGAAAGCAAACAAAACTGAACTGACCAACGTATGTTACAGTTTAAAACGATATTTTGATTAATACCTATTGAATTTAAGTCCATGTGTGGATGGTGTCGAAAATAGTTTGTTGATGGTGTCAATAATAGCTTATTGGCGATTTCAATAACAGCTTGTTGGTGATTTCAATAATAGCTTGTTGGTGATTTAAATAATAGATTGTTGGGGATTTAAATAATAGCTTGTTGATGGTGTCAATAACAGATTGTTGATTATATCAAGAATAGCTTGTCGATGGTGTGAACAACAGATTGTTTATTATGTCAATAATAGATTATTGATTATATCAAAATAGCTTGTCGATGGTGTGAATAACAGATTGTTTATTATGTCAATAATAGATTATTGATTATATCAAAATAGCTTGTCGATGGTGTGAATAACAGATTGTTTATTATGTAAATAATAGATTGTTGATTATATCAAAATAGCTTGTCGATGGTGTGAATAACAGATTGTTTATTATGTCAATAATAGATTGTTGATTATATCAAAATAGCTTGTCGATGGTGTGAATAACAGATTGTTTATTATGTCAATAATAGATTGTTGATTATATCAAAATAGCTTGTCGATGGTGTGAATAACAGATTGTTTATTATGTCAATAATAGATTGTTGATTATATCAAAATAGCTTGTCGATGGTGTGAATAACAGATTGTTTATTATGTCAATAATAGATTGTTGATTATATCAAAATAACTTGTCGATGGTGTGAATAACAGATTGTTTATTATGTCAATAATAGATTATTGATTATGTCAAAATAGCTTGTCGATGGTGTGAATAACAGATTGTTTATTATGTCAATAATAGATTGTTGATTATATCAAAATAGCTTGTCGATGGTGTGAATAGCAGATTGTTTATTATGTCAATAATAGATTATTGATTATATCAAAATAGCTTGTCGATGGTGTGAATAACAGATTGTTTATTATGTCAATAATAGATTGTTGATTATATCAAGAATAGCTAGTTGATGGTGTTAGTAATATTTTGTCAATCATAGATTGTTAATAGTTTTAATAATAAATTGTTAATGGTGTTACTAATAGATTGTTAATAGGTCATGTAAAATTCATTTGATATATTGATAGTTACATTTCGTGTAACAGTACAGAAATGGGTTAGTAACATGACAAAGATTCTGTGTTAGTGAACAATAACCATGTTTACTGCTTAATTTAATGTAGCTGCTCCGGTTACACATGACTCAGAAGGCTATCTCCACTGATGACGTGTGGCGGCACGGGCGACATTACGAGATTATCACTGCTGACAACCAACGTACGATGTACTTCCGAGCTGTCGGGAACTACAAGAATAAGTGTATACCCGCTTACATTTGTTATCGTAATAAGAGAAATTAACACGTATATAAAAATATTAGTGAATAACTTACGTCCCACGTTGTATAACTGTTAGGATTATAAAGAAATATTACTCATACTGTTGAAGGCGCAATCTATCATCAAGCAGACAAGTTGGAATCGGTGTTAAAGTGTTAATTTTAACGGGTCCTTGTGGGGTAACTCTAAATCATGGAGTTAGAGAAATAAAACTTACGGTTCGATTCCCTGTAGTGACACATCAGGTAGCCTCTGACTTTAATATAATCCAAACTCACGAGGTGTGAAAGAAGCTTATGTAATTATAGGTTGAATTACCCGTCCTCTGGACAAAAGTTATGTAAATTCATGATTAATGAAAGGTTATCATAGAATAAGAAACGATGCTTCCTTTATTATATTTACATAGATAAGTAGTTACGTGGACATACAACTGAGAGTATTATTATAGTTATATATATAAATATTTACATGTTTATACAACGGACAGTATTATTATATTTACATAGATAAGTAGTTACGTGGACATACAACTGAGAGTATTATTCTAGTTATATAGATAAATATTTACATGTTTATACAACGGACAGTATTATTATATTTACATAGATAAGTAGTTACGTGGACATACAACTGAGAGTATTATTATAGTTATATATATAAATATTTACATGTTTATACAACAGACAGTATTATTATATTTCCATAGATAAGTAGTTACGTGGACATACAACTGAGAGTATTATTCTAGTTATATAGATAAATATTTACATGTTTGTACAACAGACAGTATTATTATATATAGATTCAATTTTTTGATCATCAGTGATTTTTATATGAATGACAAATACAGTAAAACCACATTAGAGGCGAAAATATTAAGATTGAATAAAACGTTATTCGATCTTCAAGTTCTCACACATTTCTATTTAAACAAGGATAATGTCCAGGCTACTGTACGGAGAGTATTAATCATCCATACTTAAATAAAAACGTATAAATATATGTTGATTACTGTTGACTATACTTTAATAACAGTATGTACACAGTGACACAATTACTGTTGACTGTACTTTAATTACAGTATGTACACAGTGACACAATTACTGTTGACTATACTTTAATAATAGTATGTACACAGTGACACAATTACTGTTGACTATACTTTAATAACAGTATGTACACAGTGACACAATTACTGTTGACTATACTTTAATAATAGTATGTACACAGTGACACAATTACTGTTGACTATACTTTAATAACAGTATGTACACAGTGACACAATTACTGTTGACTATACTTTAATAACAGTATGTACACAGTGACACAATTACTGTTGACTATACTTTAATAACAGTATGTACACAGTGACACAATTACTGTTGACTATACTTTAATAACAGTATGTACACAGTGACACAATTACTGTTGAGTATACTTTAATAACAGTATGTACACAGTGACACAATTATTGTTGACTATACTTTAATAACAGTATGTACACAGTGACACAATTACTGTTGACTATACTTTAATAACAGTATGTACACAGTGACACAATTACTGTTGACTATACTTTAATAACAGTATGTACACAGTGACACAATTACTGTTGACTATACTTTAATAACAGTATGTACACAGTGACACAATTACTGTTGACTATACTTTAATAACAGCATGTACACAGTGACACAATTACTGTTAATGTTATATAAACAATCACGCAATTACTATTGACTATACTTTAATAGTGTTATTTAAACAATCATACGATTACTATTGACTACATTTTAATAACAGTATATAAACAATCATACGATTACTATTAACTATAATTTAATAATGTTGTATAAAGAATCACACAAATTGTTGAACATACTTTAATAACGTTATTTAAACAATCATACGATTACTACTGACTATAGTTTAATAACGTTGTATAAACAGTCACACGATTACTACTGTCTATAGTTTAATAACGTTGTATAAACAATCATACGATTACTACTGACTATAGTTTAATAACGTTGTATAAACAATCACACGATTACTACTGACTATAGTTTAATAACGTTGTATAAACAATCACACGATTACTACTGACTATAGTTTAATAACGTTGTATAAACAATCACACGATTACTACTGAGTATAGTTTAATAACGTTGTATAAACAATCATACGATTACTACTGAGTATAGTTTAATAACGTTGTATAAACAATCGCACGATTACTACTGACTATAGTTTAATAACGTTGTATAAACAATCATACGATTACTACTGACTATAGTTTAATAATGTTGTATAAACAATCACACGATTACTACTGACTATAGTTTAATAACGTTGTATAAACAATCACACGATTACTACTGACTCTAGTTTAATAACGTTGTATAAACAATCACACGATTACTACTGACTATAGTTTAATAACGTTGTATAAACAATCATACGATTACTACTGACTATAGTTTAATAACGTCGTATAAACAATCATACGATTACTACTGATTATAGTTTAATAACGTTGTATAAACAGTCACACGATTACTACTGACTATAGTTTAATAACGTTGTATAAACAATCACACGATTACTACTGACTCTAGTTTAATAACGTTGTATAAACAATCATACAATTACTACTGACTATAGTTTAATAACGTCGTATAAACAATCATACGATTACTACTGATTATAGTTTAATAACGTTGTATAAACAGTCACACGATTACTACTGACTCTAGTTTAATAACGTTGTATAAACAATCACACGATTACTACTGACTCTAGTTTAATAACGTTGTATAAACAATCACACGATTACTACTGACTATAGTTTAATAACGTTGTATAAACAATCACACGATTACTACTGACTATAGTTTAATAACGTTGTATAAACAATCACACGATTACTACTGACTATAGTTTAATAACGTTATGTAAACAATCACTCGATTACTATTGACTATGCTTTAATTATTGTTTTAAAAAATAATACGATTTTTATTTACCATACTTTACTATACATTATACAAGGTCCGTCTCCCCTTGGCATAGCGCATATCTGCTTACTTTCGACATTAAAAGTTGATTTTTGATACCCGTGGTTGACATAACACAGATAGCCTATTTCGTAGCTTTGTGCTTAAGTTCAAATTCAACCACTTTTAAGATATAAAATTATTCAGTACAATATTTCAAACGTGATTAATATTTTTTAAAGTATTATCTAAACATTACTTCAAAATAAACTGTAATTTTATTTGTGTCATCAAAAAGAATTGAAAAGAAACTCATGTAATATCCATGAATTATGTTACGTTAGTATAAGTCGCAATGAAAGAAATATTAATGTTATTTGGTAGTTAATATATTTATCATATCCATCCTGGTATATTTTACTGTGCACGATTCAAAGATTTAGTGTCTATCTTTTAAAATTTCATTATACTGCTCTTTGTTTATGATATACCAGATAAAATTAAGAATGAATTAGACAAAATAAAACAATACTTCATCAACATCAATAAGTTTCCTCCACAAACCGTAGAAAACATTATACGCACACACCTAGGCAGAAAGCAAAATCAACCAACAAAAGTAAATATATCTCATGAATCAAAAAAAATCACAAAACCATATACTGCTGTATTCCATATATTCCTGACATCAGCAGACAAATAACCAACATTTGGCAAACACTAGTAACAAAATATGACATTCCAGTTAATACCAAATTTATTCAAAAACCAGGCACAAAACTGAGGTCTATACTATGTAAAAACTACACTGACAAACACCACACCAACATTATTTATAAAATACAATGTGATAACTGCCACGACTTCTATATTGGAGAAACAAGTAAAAAATGGAAACCAGATTCAAAGAACATAAAAGTCACCTTCACACGTTTTCGAACAATGCGAATCAAATAAACACAATATAACCATAGAAAACACTCAAATACTAAATAAAGGAACAAACATAAACAAACGCAAAATTAAAGAAGCCTTACTTATACAACAACTCAAGCCCAAAATACACCAATACAAGGGAACACCTTTATACCTCTATTTAAATATATATATTCAGAACATCTAACCACGCCCTCTACATTCCTACACTCAGTTACACAACCCCCTTCAAACATGTGGTCAGCTATTGATCAGTTACCTTTCTTTGTGAACCTAACGATGACCGAAGAAGGTTGAAACGTTGTTCGCTCCTCTACATAAACAAATTTTCTCAACCCAAACGAGCCGTTCTCACATATAGCATGTTTCACTGTTGTGAAGGTGTGAGTTTCCACTGTAATGGTTTACGTTTTACTGTCTTTAAGTTTTAATTTATCAACTATAACAGTTTAACAATATTTTCCACTGTTCTGAATGTGTGAGTTGCCCACTCTAACATATTAAGTTTCAATATCTTACAGTATTAATCTGTGAACTCTATCAGTCTAACACTATCTTTTACTGTTTTGAATGTGTGAGTTGCCCACTCTAACATATTAAGTTTCATTGTCTTACAGTATTAATCTGTGAACTCTATTAGTCTAACACTATTTTTTACTGTTTTGAAGGTGTGAGTTGCCCACTCTAACATATTAAGTTTCAATGTCTTACAGTATTAATCTGTGAACTCTATTAGTCTAACACTATTTTTTACTGTTTTGAAGGTGTGAGTTGCCCACTCTAACATATTAAGTTTCAATGTCTTACAGTATTAATCTGTGAACTCTATTAGTCTAACACTATTTTTTACTGTTTTGAAGGTGTGAGTTGCCCACTCTAACATATTAAGTTTCAATATCTTACAGTATTAATCTGTGAACTCTATCAGTCTAACACTATTTTTTACTGTTTTGAAGGTGTGAGTTGCCCACTCTAACATATTAAGTTTCAATGTCTTACAGTATTAATCTGTGAACTCTATTAGTCTAACACTATTTTTTATTGTTTTGAAGGTCTGAGTTGCCCACTCTAACATATTAAGTTTCATTGTCTTACAGTATTAATCTGTGAACTCTATCAGTCTGACACTATTTTTTACTTATTTCAAGGTGTGAGTTGCCCACTCTAACATATTAAGTTTCATTGTCTTACAGTATTAATCTGTGAACTCTATCAGTCTAACACTATTTTTTACTGTTTTGAAGGTGTGAGTTGCCCACTCTAACATATTAAGTTTCATTGTCTTACAGTATTAATCTGTGAACTCTATCAGTCTAACACTATTTTTTACTGTTTTGAATGTGTGAGTTGCCCACTCTAACATATTAAGTTTCAATGTCTTACAGTATTAATCTGTGAACTCTATTAGTCTAACACTATTTTTATTGTTTTGAAGGTCTGAGTTGCCCACTCTAACATATTAAGTTTCATTGTCTTACAGTATTAATCTGTGAACTCTATCAGTCTGACACTATTTTTACTTATTTCAAGGTGTGAGTTGCCCACTCTAACATATTAAGTTTCACTGTCTTACAGTATTAATCTGTGAACTCTATCAGTCTAACACTATTTTTTACTGTTTTGAAGGTGTGAGTTGCCCACTCTAACATATTAAGTTTCATTGTCTTACAGTATTAATCTGTGAACTCTATCAGTCTAACACTATTTTTTACTGTTCTGAATGTGTGAGTTGCCCACTCTAACATATTAAGTTTCACTGTCTTACAGTATTAATCTGTGAACTCTATCAGTCTAACACTATTTTTTACTGTTTTCAAGGTGCGAGTTGCCCACTCTAACATATTAAGTTTTATTGTCTTACAGTATTAATCTGTGAACTCTATCAGTCTAACACTATTTTTACTGTTTTGAAGGTGTGAGTTGCTCACTCTACCATATTAAGTTTCATTGTCTTACAGTATTAATTTTTCAATTCTAATATACTACTACTATTTTCACTTTTCTAAAGGTGTGAGATGTCCACTCTATCAGACGAACTCTCTCAGTTTCATTGTTATAAAAGTGTGATATTTTCCTAAGATTTCTTGATATATATTATCTGGAAAAGACTTTCGTTTTTATTTATTTTGTTTCAGCTTTAACAGTAGAAGCTGGCGGGGTGAACGCTACTGTTGTAGAAGCTGACATTGGTGCAACAAATGGTATAATTCATGTCATCGACCGGGTGTTGGGCCTACCTTATCAGACAATAATGGAGAAATTGTCAAGTGATCCAGATTTACGGTTTGGTTTGATAATTATGTTTTAAATGATATTAATTAAATATTATTAATATGAGTTCAAACATGAATTGAAAAATATTATTGTGCTGTTAGTACGTGGCTGTTAGTTTGTGTGATTTTAGAAAGAGTCCACCTCGAGGCTGTTAATAGGTGTAATTTTGTGTTGGTTCCTATTCGACATACTTATTTTCTTTATTATGTCTGTTGCGTTCGTTCACATTGGAAAAGCTTACCTTTCGTATTGTATTTGATGTGATGGTTCCTGTTCCACATACTTACCTTCCCTTGTTTTGTGTGATTTATACGTTCGTATTGGAGAAACTTACCTTCCTTACTATGTATGATGTGTTGGTTACTATTAGACAAACTTATCTTCCTTACTATGTATGATGTGTTGGTTACTATTAGACAAACTTATCTTCCTTACTATGTATGATGTGTTGGTTGCTATTAGACAAGCTTATCTTCCTTATTATGTATGCTGTGTTGGTTACTATTGGACAAACTTATCTTCCTTATTATGTATGATGAGTTGGTTACTATTGGACAAATTTATCTTCCTTATTATATATGATGTGTTGGTTACTATTGGATAAACTTATCTTCCTTATTATGTGTGATGAGTTGGTTACTATTGGACAAATTTATCTTCCTTATTATATATGACGTGTTGGTTACTATTGGACAAATTTGTCTTCCTTACTATGTATGATGTGTTTGTTACTATTGGGCAAACTTATCTTCCTTACTATGTATGATGTGTTTGTTACTATTGGACAAACTTATCTTCCTTACTATGTATGATGTGTTGGTTACTATTGGATAAACTTATCTTCCTTACTATGTATGATGTGTTGGTTACTATTGGATAAACTTATCTTCCTTATTATGTATGATGTGTTGGTTACTATTAGACAAGCTTATCTTTCTTATTATGTATGATGTGTTGGTTACTATTGGACAAATTTGTCTTCCTTACTATGTATGATGTGTTGGTTACTATTGGATAAACTTATCTTCCTTACTATGTATGATGTGTTGGTTACTATTGGATAAACTTATCTTCCTTATTATGTATGATGTGTTGGTTACTATTAGACAAGCTTATCTTACTTATTATGTCTGACGTGTTGGTTACTATTGGACAAATTTATCTTCCTTATTATGTATGATGTGTTGGTTACTATTGGATAAACTTATCTTCCTTATTATGTCTGATGTGTTGGTTACTATTGGACAAACTTATCTTCCTTATTATGTATGATGTGTTGGTTACTATTGGACAAACTTATCTTCCTTATTATGTATGATGAGTTGGTTACTATTGGACAAATTTATCTTCCTTATTATATATGATGTGTTGGTTACTATTGGATAAACTTATCTTCCTTATTATGTATGATGTGTTTGTTACTATTGGGCAAACTTATCTTCCTTACTATGTATGATGTGTTTGTTACTATTAGACAAACTTATCTTCCTTACTATGTATGATGTGTTGGTTACTATTGGATAAACTTATCTTCCTTATTATGTATGATGTGTTGGTTACTATTAGACAAGCTTATCTTTCTTATTATGTATGATGTGTTGGTTACTATTGGACAAATTTGTCTTCCTTACTATGTATGATGTGTTGGTTACTATTGGATAAACTTATATTCCTTACTATGTATGATGTGTTGGTTACTATTGGATAAACTTATCTTCCTTATTATGTATGATGTGTTGGTTACTATTGGACAAATTTGTCTTCCTTACTATGTATGATGTGTTGGTTACTATTGGATAAACTTATCTTCCTTACTATGTATGATGTGTTGGTTACTATTGGATAAACTTATCTTCCTTACTATGTATGATGTGTTGGTTACTATTGGATAAACTTATCTTCCTTATTATGTATGATGTGTTGGTTACTATTAGACAAGCTTATCTTTCTTATTATGTATGATGTGTTGGTTACTATTGGACAAATTTGTCTTCCTTACTATGTATGATGTGTTGGTTACTATTGGATAAACTTATCTTCCTTACTATGTATGATGTGTTGGTTACTATTGGATAAACTTATCTTCCTTATTATGTATGATGTGTTGGTTACTATTAGACAAGCTTATCTTACTTATTATGTCTGACGTGTTGGTTACTATTGGACAAATTTATCTTCCTTATTATGTCTGATGTGTTGGTTACTATTGGACAAACTTATCTTCCTTATTATGTATGATGTGTTGGTTACTATTGGACAAACTTATCTTCCTTATTATGTATGATGAGTTGGTTACTATTGGACAAATTTATCTTCCTTATTATATATGATGTGTTGGTTACTATTGGATAAACTTATCTTCCTTATTATGTATGATGAGTTTGTTACTATTGGGCAAACTTATCTTCCTTACTATGTATGATGTGTTTGTTACTATTAGACAAACTTATCTTCCTTACTATGTATGATGTGTTGGTTACTATTGGACAAACTTATCTTCCTTATTATGTATGATGTGTTGGTTACTATTGGACAAACTTATCTTTCTTATTATGTATGATGTGTTGGTTACTATTGGACAAATTTGTCTTCCTTACTATGTATGATGTGTTGGTTACTATTGGATAAACTTATCTTCCTTACTATGTATGATGTGTTGGTTACTATTGGACAAATTTGTCTTCCTTACTGTGTATGATGTGTTGGTTACTATTGGACGAACTTACCTTTCTTATTATGTGTGATGTGTTGGTTACTATTGGACAAACTTATCTTCCTTATTATGTATGATGTGTTGGTTACTATTAGACAAGCTTATCTTCCTTATTATGTATGACGTGTTGGTTACTATTGGACAAATTTATCTTCCTTATTATGTATGATGTGTTGGTTACTATTGGATAAACTTATCTTCCTTATTATGTCTGATGTGTTGGTTCCTATTGAACAAACTTATCTTCCTTATTATGTGTGATGTGGTGGTTCCTATTGGACGAACTTACCTTTCTTATTATGTGTGATGTGTTGGTTACTATTGGACAAACTTATCTTCCTTACTATGTCTGATTGATGTGTTGGCTACTATTGGACAAACTTGTCTTCCTTACTATGTCTGATGTGTTGGTTTCTATTGGATAAACTTTCATTCCCTTATCATGTGTGATATGTTAATTCCTATTGAACAAACATATCTTCCTTACTATTTATGATGTGTTGGTTACTATTGGACGAACTTACCTTTCTTAATATGTGTGATGTGTTGGTTACTATTGGATAAACTTATCTTCCTTATTATGTATAATGTGTTTGTTACTATTGGACAAACGTATCTTCCTTATTATTTATGATGTGTTGGTTACTATTGGCCAAACTTATCTTCCTTATTATGTCTGATGTGTTGGTTACTATTGTACAAACTTATCTTCCTTATTATGTGTGATGTGTTGGTTCGTATTGGACGAACTTACCTTTCTTATTATGTGTGATGTGGTGGTTCCTATTGGACGAACTTACCTTTCTTAATATGTGTGATGTGTTGGTTTCTATTGGATAAACTTTCATTCCCTTATCATGTGTGATATGTTGGTTCCTATAGAACAAATTTATCTTCCTTATTATGTATGATGTGTTGGTTACTATTAGACAAACTTATCTTCCTTACTATGTATGATGTGTTGGTTCCTATTGAACAAACTTATCTTCCTTACTATTTATGATGTGTTGGTTACTATTGGACGAACTTACCTTTCTTAATATGTGTGATGTGTTGGTTACTATTGAACAAACTTATTTTCCTTATTATGTATGATGTGTTTGTTACTATTGGACAAACTTATCTTCCTTATTATGTATGATGTGTTTTTTACTATTGGACAAACGTATCTTCCTTACTATGTATGATGTATTGGTTACTATTAGACAAACGTATCTTCCTTACTATGTATGATGTATTGGTTACTATTAGACAAACTTATCTTCCTTGCTATGTCTGACGTGTTGGTTACTATTGGACAAACTTATCTTCCTTACTATGTATGATGTGTTGGTTACTATTGGACAAACTTATCTTCCTTACTATGTATGATGTGTTGGTTACTACTGGACAAACTTATCTTCCTTATTATTTATGATGTGTTGGTTACTATTGGACAAACTTATCTTCCTTACTATGTATGATGTGTTGGTTACTATTAGACAAACTTATCTTCCTTACTATGTATGATGTGTTGGTTACTATTGGACAAACTTATCTTCCTTATTATTTATGATGTTTTGGTTACTATTGGACAAACTTATCTTCCTTATTATGTCTGATGTGTTGGTTACTATTAGACAAACTTATCTTTCTTATTATGTATGATGTGTTGGTTACTATTAGACAAACTTATCTTCCTTGCTATGTCTGACGTGTTGGTTACTATTGGACAAACTTATCTTTCTTAATATGTATGATGTGTTTGTTACTATTGGGCAAACTTATCTTCCTTACTATTTATGATGTGTTGGTTACTATTGGACAAACTTATCTTTCTTATTATGTGTGATGTGTTGGTTCGTTTTGGACGAACTTACCTTTCTTATTATGTGTGATGTGTTGGTTCGTATTGGACGAACTTACCTTTCTTATTATGTGTGATGTGTTGGTTACTATTGGACGAACTTACCTTTCTTAATATGTGTGATGTGTTGGTTACTATTGGACGAACTTACCTTTCTTAATATGTGTGATGTGTTGGTTACTATTGGATAAAATTATCTTCCTTACTATGTATGATGTGTTGGTTCCTATTGAACAAACTTATCTTCCTTACTATTTATGATGTGTTGGTTACTATTGGACGAACTTACCTTTCTTAATATGTGTGATGTGTTGGTTACTATTGGATAAACTTATCATCCTTATTATGTATAATGTGTTTGTTACTATTGGACAAACTTATCTTCCTTATTATATATGATGTGTTTTTTACTATTGGACAAACGTATCTTCCTTATTATTTATGATGTGTTGGTTACTATTGAACAAACTTATCTTCCTTATTATGTCTGATGTGTTGGTTACTATTGGACAAACTTATCTTCCTTACTATGTATGATGTGTTGGTTACTATTGGACAAACTTATCTTCCTTACTATTTATGATGTGTTGGTTACTATTGGACAAACTTATCTTCCTTATTATGTGTGATGTGTTGGTTCGTATTGGACGAACTTACCTTTCTTATTATGTGTGATGTGGTGGTTCCTATTGGACGAACTTACCTTTCTTATTATGTGTGATGTGGTGGTTCCTATTGGACGAACTTACCTTTCTTATTATTTGTGATGTGTTGGTTACTATTGGATAAACTTATCTTCCTTATTATGTATGATGTGTTTTTTACTATTGGACAAACTTATCTTCCTTACTATGTATGATGTGTTGGTTACTATTGGACAAACTTATCTTCCTTATTATTTATGATGTGTTGGTTACTATTAGACAAACTTATCTTTCTCATTATGTATGAGGTGTTGGTTACTATTAGACAAACTTATCTTCCTTGCTATGTCTGACGTGTTGGTTACTATTGGACAAACTTATCTTTCTTAATATGTATGATGTGTTTGTTACTATTGGGCAAACTTATCTTCCTTATTATGTATGATGTGTTGGTTACTATTAGACAAACTTATCTTCCTTATTATGTATGATGTGTTGGTTCCTATTGAACAAACTTATCTTCCTTGCTATGTCTGACGTGTTGGTTACTATTGGACAAACTTATCTTTCTTATTATGTCTGACGTGTTGGTTACTATTGGACAAACTTATCTTTTTTATCATTTATGATGTGTTTGTTACTATTGGGCAAACTTATCTTCCTTACTATGTATGATGTGTTTGTTACTATTGGGCAAACTTATCTTCCTTACTATGTATGATGTGTTGGTTACTATTGAACAAACTTATCTTCCTTACTATGTATGATGTGTTTGTTACTATTGGGCAAACTTATCTTCCTTACTATGTATGATGTGTTGGTTACTATTGGACGAACTTACCTTTCTTAATATGTGTGATGTGTTGGTTCGTATTGGACGAACTTACCTTTCTTATTATGTGTGATGTGGTGGTTCCTATTGGACGAACTTACCTTTCTTATTATGTGTGATGTGTTGGTTACTATTGGACAAACTTATCTTCCTTACTATGTCTGATTGATGTGTTGGCTACTATTGGACAAACTTATCTTCCTTATTATGTCTGATGTGTTGGTTTCTATTGGATAAACTTTCATCTTCCTTATCATGTGTGATGTGTTGGTTCCTATTGAACAAACTTATCTTCCTTACTATTTATGATGTGTTGGTTACTATTAGACAAACTTATCTTCCTTACTATGTATGATGTGTTGGTTCCTATTGAACAAACTTATCTTCCTTACTATTTATGATGTGTTGGTTACTATTGGACGAATTTATCTTTCTTAATATGTGTGATGTGTTGGTTACTATTGGATAAACTTATCTTCCTTATTATGTATGATGTGTTTTTGTTACTATTGGACAAACTTATCTTCCTTATTATATATGATGTGTTTTTTACTATTGGACAAACGTATCTTCCTTATTATTTATGATGTGTTGGTTACTATTGAACAAACTTATCTTCTTTATTATGTCTGATGTGTTGGTTACTATTGGACAAACTTATCTTCCTTACTATGTATGATGTGTTGGTTACTATTGGACAAACTTATCTTCCTTACTGTTTATGATGTGTTGGTTCGTATTGGACGAACTTTCCTTTCTTATTATGTGTGATGTGGTGGTTCCTATTGGACGAACTTACCTTTCTTATTATTTGTGATGTGTTGGTTACTATTGGATAAACTTATCTTCCTTACTATTTATGATGTGTTGGTTACTATTGGACGAACTTACCTTTCTTAATATGTGTGATGTGTTGGTTACTATTGGACGAACTTACCTTTCTTAATATGTGTGATGTGTTGGTTACTATTGGATAAACTTATCTTCCTTACTATGTATGATGTGTTTGGTTCCTATTGGACAAACTTATCTTCCTTACTATTTATTATGTGATGTGTTGGTTACTATTGGACGAACTTACCTTTCTTAATATGTGTGATGTGTTGGTTACTATTGGATAAACTTATCATCCTTATTATGTATAATGTGTTTGTTACTATTGGACAAACTTATCTTCCTTATTATATATGATGTGTTTTTTACTATTGGACAAACGTATCTTCCTTATTATTTATGATGTGTTGGTTACTATTGAACAAACTTATCTTCCTTATTATGTCTGATGTGTTGGTTACTATTGGACAAACTTATCTTCCTTACTATGTATGATGTGTTGGTTACTATTGGACAAACTTATCTTCCTTACTATTTATGATGTGTTGGTTACTATTGGACAAACTTATCTTCCTTATTATGTGTGATGTGTTGGTTCGTATTGGACGAACTTACCTTTCTTATTATGTGTGATGTGTTGGTTCCTATTGGACGAACTTACCTTTCTTATTATGTGTGATGTGGTGGTTCCTATTGGACGAACTTACCTTTCTTATTATTTGTGATGTGTTGGTTACTATTGGATAAACTTATCTTCCTTATTATGTATGACGTGTTTTTTACTATTGGACAAACTTATCTTCCTTATTATGTCTGATGTGTTGGTTACTATTAGACAAACTTATCTTTCTCATTATGTATGAGGTGTTGGTTACTATTAGACAAACTTATCTTCCTTGCTATGTCTGACGTGTTGGTTACTATTGGACAAACTTATCTTTCTTAATATGTATGATGTGTTTGTTACTATTGGGCAAACTTATCTTCCTTACTATTTATGATGTGTTGGTTACTATTGGACAAACTTATCTTTTCTTATTATGTGATGTGTTGGTTCTTATTGGACAAACTTATCTTCCTTATTATGTGTGATGTGTTGGTTACTATTGGACAAACTTATCTTTCTTATTATGTGTGATGTGTTGGTTACTATTGGACAAACTTATCTTTCTTACTATGTGTGATGTGTTGGTTACTATTGGACAAACTTATCTTCCTTACTATGTATGATGTGTTGGTTCCTATTGGACAAACTTATCTTCCTTACTATTTATGATGTGTTGGTTACTATTGGACGAACTTACCTTTCTTAATATGTGTGATGTGTTGGTTACTATTGGACGAACTTACCTTTCTTAATATGTGTGATGTGTTGGTTACTATTGGACAAACTTATCTTCCTTACTATGTATGATGTGTTGGTTCCTATTGAACAAACTTATCTTCCCTTACTATTTATGATGTGTTGGTTACTATTGGACAAACTTACCTTTCTTAATATGTGATGATGTGTTGGTTACTATTGGACAAACTTATCTTCCTTATTATGTATAATGTGTTTGTTACTATTGGACAAACTTATCTTCCTTATTATATATGATGTGTTTTTTACTATTGGACAAACGTATCTTCCTTATTATTTATGATGTGTTGGTTACTATTGAACAAACTTATCTTCCTTATTATGTATGATGTGTTGGTTACTATTGGACAAACTTATCTTCCTTACTATGTATGATGTGTTGGTTACTATTGGACAAACTTATCTTCCTTACTATTTATGATGTGTTGGTTACTATTGGACAAACTTATCTTCCTTATTATGTGTGATGTGTTGGTTCTATTGGACGAACTTATCTTTCTTATTATGTGTGATGTGGTGGTTACTATTGGACGAACTTACCTTTCTTATTATGTGTGATGTGGTGGTTCCTATTGGACAAACTTATCTTTCTTATTATTTGTGATGTGTTGGTTACTATTGGACAAACTTATCTTCCTTATTATGTATGATGTGTTTTTTACTATTATGGACAAACTTATCTTCCTTATTATGTCTGATGTGTTGGTTTACTATTGGACAAACTTATCTTCCTTATTATGTATGATGTGTTGGTTACTATTGGACAAACTTATCTTCCTTTTATATGTCTGACGTGTTGGTTACTATTGGACAAACTTATCTTTCCTTAATATGTATGATGTGTTGGTTACTATTGGACAAACTTATCTTCCTTATTATGTATGATGTGTTGGTTACTATTAGACAAACTTATCTTCCTTATTATGTATGATGTGTTGGTTCCTATTGAACAAACTTATCTTCCTTGCTATGTATGATGTGTTGGTTACTATTGGATTATCTGATGTATGATGTGTTGGTTACTATTGGACAACCTTATCTTTCTTATTATGTATGATGTGTTGGTTACTATTGGACAAACTTATCTTCCTTTATTTATGTATGATGTGTTTGTTACTATTGGACAAACTTATCTTCCTTACTATGTGTGT